>NW_027480428.1:5151515-5454545 GCF_051401765.1 Calliopsis andreniformis
GCTTCTGTCGTTGACTTCTTAGGCCCTAACTATTCGATCTGGTGGAACAACGGCTTAGGGTGAAGCCTAGGTTGCCCGGAACGTAGAATTGGCCATCACTTTCAAACTGGTTGCAATTATTCCTGATAGATGATGGAAACACTGTTGTATTTTTTTTGCATTTTATGGTTCGGGCGTTGACTTCTAAGGCCCTAACTATTGAATCTGTTGGAGCAACGCCCTAGGGTGAAGCCTAGGTAGCTCGGAAAGTAGAAATGACCATAAGTTTCATACTGGTTGCAATTATTCGTTTTATACGCTGGAAAAACTGTTGTATATATATTGTATTTTATGCTTCTGGCGTTGTCTTCTAAGGCACTAACTATTCGATCTGGTGGAGCAACGCCCTAGTGTGCAGCCTAGGTTGCCCGGAACGTAGAATTGGCCATCACTTTCAAAACAGGTTGCAATTATTCCTGTTATATGATGGAAACACTGTTGTATTTTTTTTGCATTTTATGGTTCGGGCGTTGACTTCTAAGACCCTAACTATTCAATCTGTTGGAGCAACGCCCTAGGGTGAAGCCTAGGTTGCTCGGAAAGTAGAAATGTCCATAAGATTCATACTGGTTGCAATTATTCGTTTTATACAATGAAAAAACTGTTGTATTTATATTGTATTTTATGCTTCTGGCGTTGACTTCTAAAGCACTAACTATTCGATCTGGTGGAGCAACGCCCTAGAGTGAATCCTAGGTTGCCCAGAACGTAGAATTGGCCATCACTTTCAAACTGGTTGCAATTATTCCTGTTATATGATGGAAACACTGTTGTATTTTTTTTGCATTTTATGGTTCGGGCGTTGGCTTCTGAGGCCCTAACTATTCAATCTGTTGGAGCAACGCCCTAGGGTGAAGCCTAGGTTGCTCGGAATGTAGAAATGACCATAAGTTTCATACTGGTTGCAATTATTCGTTTTATACAATGGAAAAACTGTTCTATTTATTTGGTATTTAATGCTTCGGGCGTTGGCTTCTAAGGCCCTAACTTTTTGATCTGGTGGAGCAACGCCCTAGAGTGAAGCCTAGGTTGCCCGGAACGAGGAAATGACCATAACTTTCACACTGGTTGCTATTATTCGTTTTATACAATGGAAAAACTGTTATATTTATATTGTATTTTATGCTTCTGGCGTTGACTTCTGAGGCTGTTGCTATTCGATGTGGTGGAAGAACGCCATAGAGTGAAGCCTAGGTAGCCCTGAACGTAGAAATGTCCATATCTTTCGCACTGTTTGCAATTATTCATTTAATACGATGGAAATGCTGTTGTATGTATATCGTATTTTATGCTTCTGGCGTTGACTTCTAAGGACCTAACTATTCGATCTGGTGGAGCAACGCCCTAGAGTGAAGCCTAGGTTGCCCGGAACGTAGAAATGACCATTACTTTCACACTGTTTGCTATTATTCATTTTGTACGATGGAAAAGCTGTTGGATTTATATTGTATTTTATGCCTCTGGCGTTGACTTCTAAGGCCGTAGCTATTAGATGTGGTGGAGCAACGCCCTAGAGTGACGCCTAGGTTGCCCGGAACGTAGAAATGACCATTACTTTCACAATGTTTGCAACTACTCATTTTATACGATGGAATAACTGTTGTACTTATGTTGTGTTTTATCGTTCTGGCGTTGAATTCTAAGTCCCTAGCTACTCGATCTGGTAGAGCAACGCCCTAGAGTGAAACCTAGGTTATCCGGAACGTGGAAATGACCAGTACGTTCACACTGTTTGCAAATATACATTATATATGGTGGAAAATCTGTTGTATTTATGTTGTATTTTATGCTTCGGGCATTGACTTCTAAGGTCCTAACTGTTCAATCTGTTGGAGCAACGACATAGGGTGAAGCCTAGGTTGCCCGGAAAGTAGAAATGACCACAACTTTCACACTGCTTGCAATTATTCGTTTTATACGATTGAAAAGCTTTTGCAACTTTATTGTATTTTATTCTTCTGGCGTTGACTTCTAAGGCCGTAGCTATTAGATGTGGTGGAGCAACGCCCTAGAGTGATGCCTAGGTTGCCCGGAACGTAGAAATGACCATTACTTTCACAATGTTTGCAATTAATCATTTTATACGATGGAAAAACTGTTGTATTCATATTGTATTTTATGCTTCTGGCGTTTACTTCTAAGGTACTAACTATTCGATCTGGTGGAGCAAAGCGCTAGAGTGAAGCCTAGGTTGGCCGGAATGTAGAAATGTCCATAACTTTCACACTGGTTGCAATTATTCCTGTTATACGATGGAAAAACTGTTGTATTTTAATTGTATTTTATGCTTTTAGCGATGAATTATAAGTCCCTAGCTATTCGATCTGGTGGAGCAACGCCCTAGAGTGACGCCTAGGTTGCTCGGAACGTAGAAATGACCATTACTTTCACACTGGTTGCAATTATTCCTGTTATACGATGGAAGGACTGTTGTATTTTAATTGTATTTTATGCTTTTAGCGATGAATTATAAGTCCCTAGCTATTTGATTTGGTGGAGCATCGCCCTAGAGTGACGCCTAGGATGCTCGGAACGCAGAAATGACCATTACTTTCACACTGGTTGCAATTATTCCTGTTATACGATGGAAAAACTGTTGTATTTTTATAGCATTTTATGCTTCGGGCATTGACTTTTAAGGCCCTATCTATTCAATCTGTTGGAGCAACGCCCTAGGGTGAAGCCTAGGTTGCCCGGAACGTAGAAATGAGCATAACTATCACACTGGTTGCAATTATTCGTTTTATACGATGGAAAAGCTGCTTTATTTATATCGTATTTTATGCTTCTGGGGTAGACTTCTTAGGTCCGAACTATTCAATCTGGTGGATCAACGCCCTAGGGTGAAGCCTGGGTTGCCCGGAAAGTAGAAATGACCATAACTTTCACACTGGTAGCAATTATTCGTTTTATACAATGGAAAAACTGTTCTATTTATTTTGCATTTTATGCTTCGGGCATTGCCTTCTAACGCCCTAACTATTCAATCTGTTGGAGCAACGCCCTAGGGTGAAGCCTAGGTTGCCCGGAAAGTAGAAATGACCATAACTTTCATCCTGGTTGCAATTATTCGTTTTATATGATGGAAAAGCTGTGGCATCTTTATTGTATTTTATTCATCTGGGGTTGACCTCTAAGGCCGTAGCTATTAGGTGTTGGTGGAACAACGCCCTAGAGTGAAGACTAGGTTGCCCGGAACATGGAAACGACCATTACTTTCACACTGTATGCAAATATACATTATATACGATGGAAAAACTGTTGTATTTTAATTGTATTTTATGCTTTTAGCGATTAATTATAAGTCCCTAGCTATTCGATTTGGTGGAGCAACGCCCTAGAGTGAAGCCTAGGTTGCCCGGAACGTAGAAATGACCATAACTTTCACACTGGTTGCTATTATTCGTTTTATACAATGGAAAAACTGTTATATTTATATTGTATTTTATGCTTCTGGCGTTGACTTCTGAGGCCGTTGCTATTCGATGTGGTGGAAGAACGCCATAGAGTGAAGCCTAGGTAGCCCGGAACGTAGAAATGTCCATATCCTTCGAACTGTTTGCAATTATTCATTTTATACGATGGCAAAGCTGTTGTATTTATATTGTGTTTTATGCTTCTGGCATTGACTTCTTAGGCCCTAACCATTCGATCTGGTGGAGCAATGCCTCAGAGATAAGTCTAGGATGCCCGAAACGCCGAAATGATCGTTACTATCACGCTTGCTGCAATTATTCCTGTTATACGATGAAAAGACTGTTGTATTTTTATTGTATTTTATGCTTCAGTCGTAGACTTCTAAGGCCGTAGCTATTCGATATGTTGGAGCACCGCCCTAGAGTGAAGCCTAGGTTGCCCGGAACGTAGAAATGACCATAACTTCCACACTGGTTGCAATTATTCGTTTTATACGATGGAAAAGCTGTTGCATTTATATCGTATTTTATGCTTCTGGCGTTGACTTCTTAGGCCGTAACTATTCGGTCTGGTGGAGCAACGCCCTAGAGTGAAGCCTAGGTTGCCCGGAACGTAGAAATGACCATTACTTTCACACTGTTTGCTATTATTCATTTTGTACGATGGAAAAGCTGTTGGATTTATATTGTATTTTATGCCTCTGGCGTTGACTTCTAAGGCCGTAGCTATTAGATGTGGTGGAGCAACGCCCTAGAGTGACGCCTAGGTTGCCCGGAACGTAGAAATGACCATTACTTTCACAATGTTTGCAACTACTCATTTTATACGATGGAATAACTGTTGTACTTATGTTGTGTTTTATCGTTCTGGCGTTGAATTCTAAGTCCCTAGCTACTCGATCTGGTAGAGCAACGCCCTAGAGTGAAACCTAGGTTATCCGGAACGTGGAAATGACCAGTACGTTCACACTGTTTGCAAATATACATTATATATGGTGGAAAATCTGTTGTATTTATGTTGTATTTTATGCTTCTGGCGTTGACTTCTTTGGCCCTAACTGTTCGATATAGTGGAAGAACGCCCTAGAGTGAAGCCTAGGTTGACCGGAACGAAGAAATGACCATCACTTTCAAACTGGTTGCAATTATTCCGGTTATATGATGGAAAAACTGTTGTATTTTTATTGCATTTTATGCTTCGGGCATTGACTTCTAAGGTCCTAACTGTTCAATCTGTTGGAGCAACGACATAGGGTGAAGCCTAGGTTGCCCGGAAAGTAGAAATGACCACAACTTTCACACTGCTTGCAATTATTCGTTTTATACGATTGAAAAGCTTTTGCAACTTTATTGTATTTTATTCTTCTGGCGTTGACTTCTAAGGCCGTAGCTATTAGATGTGGTGGAGCAACGCCCTAGAGTGATGCCTAGGTTGCCCGGAACGTAGAAATGACCATTACTTTCACAATGTTTGCAATTAATCATTTTATACGATGGAAAAACTGTTGTATTCATATTGTATTTTATGCTTCTGGCGTTTACTTCTAAGGTACTAACTATTCGATCTGGTGGAGCAACGCGCTAGAGTGAAGCCTAGGTTGGCCGGAATGTAGAAATGTCCATAACTTTCACACTGGTTGCAATTATTCCTGTTATACGATGGAAAAACTGTTGTATTTTAATTGTATTTTATGCTTTTAGCGATGAATTATAAGTCCCTAGCTATTCGATCTGGTGGAGCAACGCCCTAGAGTGACGCCTAGGTTGCTCGGAACGTAGAAATGACCATTACTTTCACACTGGTTGCAATTATTCCTGTTATACGATGGAAGGACTGTTGTATTTTAATTGTATTTTATGCTTTTAGCGATGAATTATAAGTCCCTAGCTATTTGATTTGGTGGAGCATCGCCCTAGAGTGACGCCTAGGATGCTCGGAACGCAGAAATGACCATTACTTTCACACTGGTTGCAATTATTCCTGTTATACGATGGAAAAACTGTTGTATTTTTATAGCATTTTATGCTTCGGGCATTGACTTTTAAGGCCCTATCTATTCAATCTGTTGGAGCAACGCCCTAGGGTGAAGCCTAGGTTGCCCGGAACGTAGAAATGAGCATAACTATCACACTGGTTGCAATTATTCGTTTTATACGATGGAAAAGCTGCTTTATTTATATCGTATTTTATGCTTCTGGGGTAGACTTCTTAGGTCCGAACTATTCAATCTGGTGGATCAACGCCCTAGGGTGAAGCCTGGGTTGCCCGGAAAGTAGAAATGACCATAACTTTCACACTGGTAGCAATTATTCGTTTTATACAATGGAAAAACTGTTCTATTTATTTTGCATTTTATGCTTCGGGCATTGCCTTCTAACGCCCTAACTATTCAATCTGTTGGAGCAACGCCCTAGGGTGAAGCCTAGGTTGCCCGGAAAGTAGAAATGACCATAACTTTCATCCTGGTTGCAATTATTCGTTTTATATGATGGAAAAGCTGTGGCATCTTTATTGTATTTTATTCATCTGGGGTTGACCTCTAAGGCCGTAGCTATTAGGTGTTGGTGGAACAACGCCCTAGAGTGAAGACTAGGTTGCCCGGAACATGGAAACGACCATTACTTTCACACTGTATGCAAATATACATTATATACGATGGAAAAACTGTTGTATTTTAATTGTATTTTATGCTTTTAGCGATTAATTATAAGTCCCTAGCTATTCGATTTGGTGGAGCAACGCCCTAGAGTGAAGCCTAGGTTGCCCGGAACGTAGAAATGACCATAACTTTCACACTGGTTGCTATTATTCGTTTTATACAATGGAAAAACTGTTATATTTATATTGTATTTTATGCTTCTGGCGTTGACTTCTGAGGCCGTTGCTATTCGATGTGGTGGAAGAACGCCATAGAGTGAAGCCTAGGTAGCCCGGAACGTAGAAATGTCCATATCCTTCGAACTGTTTGCAATTATTCATTTTATACGATGGCAAAGCTGTTGTATTTATATTGTGTTTTATGCTTCTGGCATTGACTTCTTAGGCCCTAACCATTCGATCTGGTGGAGCAATGCCTCAGAGATAAGTCTAGGATGCCCGAAACGCCGAAATGATCGTTACTATCACGCTTGCTGCAATTATTCCTGTTATACGATGAAAAGACTGTTGTATTTTTATTGTATTTTATGCTTCAGTCGTAGACTTCTAAGGCCGTAGCTATTCGATATGTTGGAGCACCGCCCTAGAGTGAAGCCTAGGTTGCCCGGAACGTAGAAATGACCATAACTTCCACACTGGTTGCAATTATTCGTTTTATACGATGGAAAAGCTGTTGCATTTATATCGTATTTTATGCTTCTGGCGTTGACTTCTTAGGCCGTAACTATTCGGTCTGGTGGAGCAACGCCCTAGAGTGAAGCCTAGGTTGCCCGGAACGTAGAAATGACCATTACTTTCACACTGTTTGCTATTATTCATTTTGTACGATGGAAAAGCTGTTGGATTTATATTGTATTTTATGCCTCTGGCGTTGACTTCTAAGGCCGTAGCTATTAGATGTGGTGGAGCAACGCCCTAGAGTGACGCCTAGGTTGCCCGGAACGTAGAAATGACCATTACTTTCACAATGTTTGCAACTACTCATTTTATACGATGGAATAACTGTTGTACTTATGTTGTGTTTTATCGTTCTGGCGTTGAATTCTAAGTCCCTAGCTACTCGATCTGGTAGAGCAACGCCCTAGAGTGAAACCTAGGTTATCCGGAACGTGGAAATGACCAGTACGTTCACACTGTTTGCAAATATACATTATATATGGTGGAAAATCTGTTGTATTTATGTTGTATTTTATGCTTCTGGCGTTGACTTCTTTGGCCCTAACTGTTCGATATAGTGGAAGAACGCCCTAGAGTGAAGCCTAGGTTGACCGGAACGAAGAAATGACCATCACTTTCAAACTGGTTGCAATTATTCCGGTTATATGATGGAAAAACTGTTGTATTTTTATTGCATTTTATGCTTCGGGCATTGACTTCTAAGGTCCTAACTGTTCAATCTGTTGGAGCAACGACATAGGGTGAAGCCTAGGTTGCCCGGAAAGTAGAAATGACCACAACTTTCACACTGCTTGCAATTATTCGTTTTATACGATTGAAAAGCTTTTGCAACTTTATTGTATTTTATTCTTCTGGCGTTGACTTCTAAGGCCGTAGCTATTAGATGTGGTGGAGCAACGCCCTAGAGTGATGCCTAGGTTGCCCGGAACGTAGAAATGACCATTACTTTCACAATGTTTGCAATTAATCATTTTATACGATGGAAAAACTGTTGTATTCATATTGTATTTTATGCTTCTGGCGTTTACTTCTAAGGTACTAACTATTCGATCTGGTGGAGCAACGCGCTAGAGTGAAGCCTAGGTTGGCCGGAATGTAGAAATGTCCATAACTTTCACACTGGTTGCAATTATTCCTGTTATACGATGGAAAAACTGTTGTATTTTAATTGTATTTTATGCTTTTAGCGATGAATTATAAGTCCCTAGCTATTCGATCTGGTGGAGCAACGCCCTAGAGTGACGCCTAGGTTGCTCGGAACGTAGAAATGACCATTACTTTCACACTGGTTGCAAATATTCCTGTTATACGATGGAAGGACTGTTGTATTTTAATTGTATTTTATGCTTTTAGCGATGAATTATAAGTCCCTAGCTATTTGATTTGGTGGAGCATCGCCCTAGAGTGACGCCTAGGATGCTCGGAACGCAGAAATGACCATTACTTTCACACTGGTTGCAATTATTCCTGTTATACGATGGAAAAACTGTTGTATTTTTATAGCATTTTATGCTTCGGGCATTGACTTTTAAGGCCCTATCTATTCAATCTGTTGGAGCAACGCCCTAGGGTGAAGCCTAGGTTGCCCGGAACGTAGAAATGAGCATAACTATCACACTGGTTGCAATTATTCGTTTTATACGATGGAAAAGCTGCTTTATTTATATCGTATTTTATGCTTCTGGGGTAGACTTCTTAGGTCCGAACTATTCAATCTGGTGGATCAACGCCCTAGGGTGAAGCCTGGGTTGCCCGGAAAGTAGAAATGACCATAACTTTCACACTGGTAGCAATTATTCGTTTTATACAATGGAAAAACTGTTCTATTTATTTTGCATTTTATGCTTCGGGCATTGCCTTCTAACGCCCTAACTATTCAATCTGTTGGAGCAACGCCCTAGGGTGAAGCCTAGGTTGCCCGGAAAGTAGAAATGACCATAACTTTCATCCTGGTTGCAATTATTCGTTTTATATGATGGAAAAGCTGTGGCATCTTTATTGTATTTTATTCATCTGGGGTTGACCTCTAAGGCCGTAGCTATTAGGTGTTGGTGGAACAACGCCCTAGAGTGAAGACTAGGTTGCCCGGAACATGGAAACGACCATTACTTTCACACTGTATGCAAATATACATTATATACGATGGAAAAACTGTTGTATTTTAATTGTATTTTATGCTTTTAGCGATTAATTATAAGTCCCTAGCTATTCGATTTGGTGGAGCAACGCCCTAGAGTGAAGCCTAGGTTGCCCGGAACGTAGAAATGACCATAACTTTCACACTGGTTGCTATTATTCGTTTTATACAATGGAAAAACTGTTATATTTATATTGTATTTTATGCTTCTGGCGTTGACTTCTGAGGCCGTTGCTATTCGATGTGGTGGAAGAACGCCATAGAGTGAAGCCTAGGTAGCCCGGAACGTAGAAATGTCCATATCCTTCGAACTGTTTGCAATTATTCATTTTATACGATGGCAAAGCTGGTGTATTTATATTGTATTTTATGCTTCTGGCATTGACTTCTTAGGCCCTAACCATTCGATCTGGTGGAGCAATGCCTCAGAGATAAGTCTAGGATGCCCGAAACGCCGAAATGATCATTACTATCACGCTTGCTGCAATTATTCCTGTTATACGATGAAAAGACTGTTGTATTTTTATTGTATTTTATGCTTCAGTCGTAGACTTCTAAGGCCGTAGCTATTCGATATGTTGGAGCACCGCCCTAGAGTGAAGCCTAGGTTGCCCGGAACGTAGAAATGACCATAACTTCCACACTGGTTGCAATTATTCGTTTTATACGATGGAAAAGCTGTTGCATTTATATCGTATTTTATGCTTCTGGCGTTGACTTCTTAGGCCGTAACTATTCGGTCTGGTGGAGCAACGCCCTGGGGTGAAACCTAGGTTGCCCGGAACGTAGAATTGGCCATCACTTTCAAACTGGTTGCAATTATTCCTGTTGTATGATGGAAACACTGTTGTATTTTTTTTGCATTTTATGGTTCGGCGTTGGCTTCTAAGGCCCTAACTATTCAATCTGTTGGAGCAACGCCCAACGGTGAAGCCTAGGTTGCTCGGAAAGTAGAAATTACCATAAGTTTCATACTAGTTGCAATTATTCGTTTTATACGATGGAAAATCTGTTGTATTAATATTGTATTTTATGCTTCTGGCGTTGACTTCTAAGGCACTAACTATGCGATCTTGCGGAACAACGCCCTGGGGTGAAACCTAGGTTGCCCGGAACGTAGAATTGGCCATCACTTTCAAACTGGTTGCAATTATTCCTGTTGTATGATGGAAACACTGTTGTATTTTTTTTGCATTTTATGGTTCGGCGTTGGCTTCTAAGGCCCTAACTGTTTGATCTGGTGGAGCAACGCCCTAGAGTGAAGCCTAGGTTGCCCGGAACGAAGAAATGAACATAACTTTCACACTGGCTGTTATTATTCGTTTTATACGATGGAAAAACTGATATATTTATATTGTATTTTATGCTTCTGTCGTTGACTTCTTAGGCCGTAACTATTCGATCTGGTGGAACAACGCCCTAGAGTGAAGCCTAGGTTGCCTGGAACGTAGAAATGACCATCACTTTCACACGGGTTGCAATTATTCCGGTTATATAATGGAAAGACTGCTGTATTTATATTGTATTTTATGCCTCTGGCGTTGACTTCTAAGGCCGTAGCTATTAGATGTGGTGGAGCAACGCCCTAGAGAGACGCCTAGGTTGCTCGGAACGTGGATATGACCATTACTTTCACACTGTTTGCAAATATACATTATATACGATGGAAAAGCTGTTGTATTTATATCGTATTTTATGCTTCTGTCGTTGACTTCTTAGGCCCTAACTATTCGATCTGGTGGAGCAACGACCTAGAGTGAAACCTAGGTTGCCGGGAACGTAGAAATGACCATTACTTTCACACTGGTTGCAATTATTCGTTTTATACGATGGAAAAACTGTTGCATCTTTATTGTATTTTATGCTTCTGGCGTTGACTTCTAAGGCCCTAACTATTCGATCAGGTGGAGCAACGCCCTAGAGTGAAGCCTAGGTTGCTCGGAATGTAGAAATGACCATAACCTTCACACTGGTTGCAATTATTCGTTTTATACGATGGAAAAGCTGTTGCATTTATATCGTATTTTATGCTTCTGGCGTTGACTTCTTAGGCCGTAACTATTCGGTCTGGTGGAGCAACGCCCTGGAGTGAAACCTATATTGCCCGGAACGTAGAATTGGCCATCACTTTCAAACTGGTTGCAATTATTCCTGATAGATGATGGAAACACTGTTGTATTTTTTTTGCATTTTATGGTTTGGGCGTTGACTTCTAAGGCCCTAACTATTCGATCTGGTGGAGCAACGCCCTAGAGTGGAGCCTAGGTTGCCCGGAACGTAGAAATGACCAGTACTTTCACACTGTTTGCAGTTATTCCTGTTGTACGATGGAAAAACTGTTGCATCTTTATTGTATTTTATGCTTCTGGCGTTGACTTCTAAGGCCCTAACTATTCGATCAGGTGGAGCAACGCCCTAGAGTGAAGCCTAGGCTGCTCGGAATGTAGAAATGACCATAACTTTCACACTGGTTGCAATTATTCATTTTATACGATGGAAAAACTGTTGTACTTATATTGTATTTTATTCTTATGGCGTTGAATTCTAAGTCCCTAGCTATTCGAACTGGTGGAGCAACGCCCTAGAGTGAAACCAAGGTTACCCGGAACGTAGAAATGCCCAGTACTTGCATACTGTTTGCAGTTATTCCTGTTATACGATGGAAAAACTGTTGTATTTTTATTGCATTTTATGCTTCGGGCATTGACTTCTAAGCTCCTAACTATTCAATCTGTTGGAGCGACGCCCTAGGGTGAAGCCTAGGTTGCCCGGAAAGTAGAAATGACCATAACTTTCACACTGGTTGCAATTATTCGCTTTGTACGATGGAAAAGCTGCTGCACCTTTATTGTATTTTATTCATCTGGTGTTGACTTCTAAGGCCGTAGCTACTAGATGCGGTGGAGCAACGCCCCAGGGTGACGCCTAGGTTGCCCGGAACGTAGATATGACCATAACTTTCATACTGGTTGCAATTCTTCGTTTTATACGATGGAATAGCTGTTGTATTAATATTGTATTTTATGCTTCTGGCGTTGACTTCTAAGGCACTAACTATGCGATCTTGCGGAACAACGCCCTGGGGTGAAACCTAGGTTGCCCGGAACGTAGAATTGGCCATCACTTTCAAACTGGTTGCAATTATTCCTGTTGTATGATGGAAACACTGTTGTATTTTTTTTGCATTTTATGGTTCGGCGTTGGCTTCTAAGGCCCTAACTGTTTGATCTGGTGGAGCAACGCCCTAGAGTGAAGCCTAGGTTGCCCGGAACGAAGAAATGAACATAACTTTCACACTGGCTGTTATTATTCGTTTTATACGATAGAAAAACTGATATATTTATATTGTATTTTATGCTTCTGTCGTTGACTTCTTAGGCCCTAACTGTTTGATCTGGTGGAGCAACGCCCTAGAGTGAAGCCTAGGTTGCCCGGAACGAAGAAATGAACATAACTTTCACACTGGCTGTTATTATTCGTTTTATACGATAGAAAAACTGATATATTTATATTGTATTTTATGCTTCTGTCGTTGACTTCTTAGGCCGTAACTATTCGATCTGGTGGAACAACGCCCTAGAGTGAAGCCTAGGTTGCCTGGAACGTAGAAATGACCATCACTTTCACACTGGTTGCAATTATTCCGGTTATAGGATGGAAAGACTGCTGTATTTATATTGTATTTTATGCCTCTGGCGTTGACTTCTAAGGCCGTAGCTATTAGATGTGGTGGAGCAACGCCCTAGAGAGACGCCTAGGTTGCTCGGAACGTGGATATGACCATTACTTTCACACTGCTTGCAAATATACATTATATACGATGGAAAAGCTGTTGTATTTTATGCTTCTGTCGTTGACTTCTTAGGCCCTAACTATTCGATCTGGTGGAGCAACGACCTAGAGTGAAACCTAGTTTGCGGGGAACGTAGAAATGACCATTACTTTCACACTGGTTGCAATTATTCGTTTTATACGATGGAAAAACTGTTGCATCTTTATTGTATTTTATGCTTCTGGCGTTGACTTCTAAGGCCCTAACTATTCGATCAGGTGGAGCAACGCCCTAGAGTGAAGCCTAGGTTGCTCGGAATGTAGAAATGACCATAACCTTCACACTGGTTGCAATTATTCGTTTTATACGATGGAAAAGCTGTTGCATTTATATCGTATTTTATGCTTCTGGCGTTGACTTCTTAGGCCGTAACTATTCGGTCTGGTGGAGCAACGCCCTGGAGTGAAACCTATATTGCCCGGAACGTAGAATTGGCCATCACTTTCAAACTGGATGCAATTATTCCTGATAGATGATGGAAACACTGTTGTATTTTTTTTGCATTTTATGGTTCGGGCGTTGACTTCTAAGGCCCTAACTATTCGATCTGGTGGAGCAACGCCCTAGAGTGGATCCTAGGTTGCCCGGAACGTAGAAATGACCAGTACTTTCACACTGTTTGCAGTTATTCCTGTTGTACGATGGAAAAACTGTTGCATCTTTATTGTATTTTATGCTTCTGGCGTTGACTTCTAAGGCCCTAACTATTCGATCAGGTGGAGCAACGCCCTAGAGTGAAGCCTAGGTTACTCGGAATGTAGAAATGACCATAACTTTCACACTGGTTGCAATTATTCATTTTATACGATGGAAAAACTGTTGTACTTATATTGTATTTTATTCTTATGGCGTTGAATTCTAAGTCCCTAGCTATTCGATCTGGTGGAGCAACGCCCTAGAGTGAAACCAAGGTTACCCGGAACGTAGAAATGCCCAGTACTTGCATACTGTTTGCAGTTATTCCTGTTATACGATGGAAAAACTGTTGTATTTTTATTGCATTTTATGCTTCGGTCATTGACTTCTAAGCTCCTAACTATTCAATCTGTTGGAGCGACGCCCTAGGGTGAAGCCTAGGTTGCCCGGAAAGTAGAAATGACCATAACTTTCACACTGGTTGCAATTATTCGCTTTGTACGATGGAAAAGCTGCTGCACCTTTATTGTATTTTATTCATCTGGTGTTGACTTCTAAGGCCGTAGCTACTAGATGCGGTGGAGCAACGCCCCAGGGTGACGCCTAGGTTGCCCGGAACGTAGATATGACCATAACTTTCATACTGGTTGCAATTCTTCGTTTTATACGATGGAATAGCTGTTGTATTAATATTGTATTTTATGCTTCTGGCGTTGACTTCTAAGGCACTAACTATGCGATCTTGCGGAACAACGCCCTGGGGTGAAACCTAGGTTGCCCGGAACGTAGAATTGGCCATCACTTTCAAACTGGTTGCAATTATTCCTGTTGTATGATGGAAACACTGTTGTATTTTTTTTGCATTTTATGGTTCGGCGTTGGCTTCTAAGGCCCTAACTGTTTGATCTGGTGGAGCAACGCCCTAGAGTGAAGCCTAGGTTGCCCGGAACGAAGAAATGAACATAACTTTCACACTGGCTGTTATTATTCGTTTTATACGATAGAAAAACTGATATATTTATATTGTATTTTATGCTTCTGTCGTTGACTTCTTAGGCCCTAACTATTCGATCTGGTGGAGCAACGACCTAGAGTGAAACCTAGGTTGCCGGGAACGTAGAAATGACCATTACTTTCACACTGGTTGCAATTATTCGTTTTATACGATGGAAAAACTGTTGCATCTTTATTGTATTTTATGCTTCTGGCGTTGACTTCTAAGGCCCTAACTATTCGATCAGGTGGAGCAACGCCCTAGAGTGAAGCCTAGGTTGCTCGGAATGTAGAAGTGACCATAACATTCACACTGGTTGCAATTATTCGTTTTATACGATGGAAAAGCTGTTGCATTTATATCGTATTTTATGCTTCTGGCGTTGACTTCTTAGGCCGTAACTATTCGGTCTGGTGGAGCAACGCCCTGGAGTGAAACCTATATTGCCCGGAACGTAGAATTGGCCATCACTTTCAAACTGGTTGCAATTATTCCTGATAGATGATGGAAACACTGTTGTATTTTTTTTGCATTTTATGGTTCGGGCGTTGACTTCTAAGGCCCTAACTATTCAACCTGTTGGAGCAACGACCTAGGGTGAAGCCTAGGTAGCTCGGAAAGTAGAAATGACCATAAGTTTCATACTGGTTGCAATTATTCGTTTTATACGATGGAAAAACTGTTGTATTTATATTGTATTTTATGCTTCTGGCGTTGTCTTCTAAGGCACTAACTATTCGATCTGGTGGAGCAACGCCCTAGAGTGAAGCCTAGGTCGCCCGGAACGTAGAATTGGCCATCACTTTCAAACCGGTTGCAATTATTCCTGTTATATGATGGAAACGATATTGTATTTTTATTGTATTTTATACTTCAGGCGTTGACTTCTGAGGCCGTAGCTATTCGATGTGGTGGAAGAACGCCATAGAGTGAAGCCTAGGTTGCCCGGAACGTAGAAATGACCATAACTTTTACACTGGTAGCAATTATTCGTTTTATACAATGGAAAAACTGTTCTATTTATTTTGTATGTTATGCTTCGGGCGTTGACTTCTAAGGCCCTAACTGTTTGATCTGGTGGAGCAACGCCCTAGAGTGAATCCTAGGTTGCCCGGAGCGTAGAATTGGCCATCACTTTCAAACTGGTTGCAATTATTCCTGATAGATGATGGAAACACTGTTGTATTTTTTTTGCATTTTATGGTTCGGGCGTTGACTTCTAAGGCCCTAGCTATTCAATCTGTTGCAGCAACGCCCTAGGGTGAAGCCTAGGTAGCTCGGAAAATAGAAATGACCATAAGTTTCATATTGGTTGCAATTATTCGTTTTATACGATGGAAAAACTGTTGTATATATATTGTATTTTATGCTTCTGGCGTTGACTTCTAAAGCACTAACTATTCGATCTGGTGGAGCAACGCCCTAGAGTGAATCCTAGGTTGCCCGGAACGTAGAATTGGCCATCACTTTCAAACTGGTTGCAATTAATCCAGTTATACGATGGAAAAACTGTTGTAGTTTTATTGCATTTTATGCTTCTGGCGTTCACTTCTTAGGCCCTAACTATTCGAACTGGTGGAACAACCGCTTAGGGTGAAGCCTAGGTTGCCCGGAACGTAGAAATGAACATAACTTTTACACTGGTAGCAATTATTCGTTTTATACAATGGAAAAACTGTTCTATTTATTTGGTATTTAATGCTTCGGTTGTTGGCTTCTAAGGCCCTAACTGTTTGATTTGGTGGAGCAACACCCTACAGTGAAGCCTAGGTTGCCCGGAACGAAGAATTGACCATAACTTTCACACTGGCTGCTATCATTCGTTTTATACGATGGAAAAACTGATATATTTATATTGTATTTTATGCTTCTGTCGTTGACTTCTTACGCCCTAACTATTCGATCTGGTGGAACAACGCCCTAGAGTGAAGCTTAGGTTGCCTGGAACGTAGAAATGACCATCACTTTCACATGGGTTGCAATTATTCCGGTTATAGGATGGAAAGACTGTTGTATTTTTATTGTATTTTATACTTCAGACGTAGACTTCTGAGGCCGTAGCTATTCGATGTGGTGGAAGAACGCCATAGAGTGAAGCCTAGGCTGCCCGGAACGTCGAAATGACCATAACATTTACACTGGTAGCAATTATTCGTTTTATACAATGGAAAAACTGTTCTATTTATTTGGTATTTAATGCTTCGGGCGTTGGCTTCTAAGGCCCTAACTGTTTGATCTGGTGGAGCTACGCCCTAGGGTGAAGCCGAGGTTGCCCGGAACGAAGAAATGACCATAACTTTCACACTGGTTGCTATTATTCGTTTTATACGATGGAAAAACTGATATATTTATATTGTACTTTATGCTTCTGGCGTTGACTTCTAAGGCCCTACCTGTTCGATCTAGTAGAGCAACGCCCTAGAGTGTAGCCTAGGTTGCCCGGAAAGGAGAAATGACCATCACTTTCAAACTGGTTGCAATTAATCCAGTTATACGATGGAAACACTGTTGTATTTTTATTACATTTTATGCTTCTGGCGTTCACTTCTTAGGTCCTAACTATTCGATCTGGTGGAACAACGGCTTAAGGTGAAGCCTACGTTGCCCGGAACGTAGAAATGACCATAACTTTTACACTGGTAGCAATTATTCGTTTTATACAATGGAAAAACTGTTCCATTTATTTGGTATTTAATGCTTCGAGCGTTGGCTTCTAATGCCCTAACTGTTTGATCTGGTGGCGCAACGCCCTAGAGTGAAGCCTAGGTTGCCCGGAATGTAGAAATGACCATAACTTTCACACTGGCTGCTATTATTCGTTTTATACGATGGAAAAACTGATATATTTATATTGTACTTTATGCTTCTGTCGTTGACTTCTTAGGCCCTAACTATTCGATCTGGTGGAACAACGCCCTAGAGTGAAGCCTAGGTTGCCTGGAACGTAGAAATGACCATTACTTTCACACGGGTTGCAATTATTCCTGTTATAGGATGGAAAGACTGTTGTATTTTTATTGTATTTTATACTTCAGGCGTTGACTTCTGAGGCCGTAGCTATTCGATGTGGTGGAAGAACGCCATAGAGTGAAGCCTAGGTTGCCCGGAACGTAGAAATGACCATAACTTTTACACTGGTAGCAATTATTCGTTTTATACAATGGAAAAACTGTTCTATTTATTTTGTATGTTATGCTTCGGGCGTTGACTTCTAAGGCCCTAACTGTTTGATCTGGTGGAGCAACGCCCTAGAGTGAATCCTAGGTTGCCCGGAGCGTAGAATTGGCCATCACTTTCAAACTGGTTGCAATTATTCCTGATAGATGATGGAAACACTCTTGTATTTTTTTTGCATTTTATGGTTCGGGCGTTGACTTCTAAGGCCCTAGCTATTCAATCTGTTGGAGCAACGCCCTAGGGTGAAGCCTAGGTAGCTCGGAAAATAGAAATGACCATAAGTTTCATATTGGTTGCAATTATTCGTTTTATACGATGGAAAAACTGTTGTATATATATTGTATTTTATGCTTCTGGCGTTGTCTTCTAAGGCACTAACTATTCGATCTGGTGGAGCAACGCCCTAGAGTGAAGCCTAGGTTGCCCGGAACGTAGAATTGGCCATCACTTTCAAACTGGTTGCAATTATTCCTGTTATATGATGGAAACACTGTTGTATTTTTATTGTATTTTATACTTCAGGCGTTGACTTCTGAGGCCGTAGCTATTCGATGTGGTGGAAGAACGCCATAGAGTGAAGCCTAGGTTGCCCGGAACGTAGAAATGACCATAACTTTTACACTGGTAGCAATTATTCGTTTTATACAATGGAAAAACTGTTCTATTTATTTTGTATTTTATGCTTCGGGCGTTGACTTCTAAGGCCCTAACTGTTTGATCTGGTGGAGCAACGCCCTAAAGTGAATCCTAGGTTGCCCGGAGCGTAGAATTGGCCATCACTTTCAAACTGGTTGCAATTATTCCTGTTATATGATGGAAACACTGTTGTATTTTTATTGCATTTTATGCTTCGGGCGTTGACCTCTAAGGCCCTAACAATTCAATCTGTTGGAGCAACGCCCTAGGGTGAAGCCTAGGTTGCTCGGAAAGTAGAAATGACCATAAGTTTCATACTGGTTGCAATTATTCGTTTTATACGATGGAAAAAGTGTTGTATTTATATTGTACTTTTTGCTTCTGGCGTTGACTTCTAAGGCCCTAGCTATTCGATCCAGTACAGCAACGCCCTAGAGTGTAGCCTAGGTTGCCCGGAAAGGAGAAATGACCATCACTTTCAAACTGGTTGCAATTAATCCAGTTATACGATGGAAAGACTGTTGTATTTTTATTGCATTTTATGCTTCTGGCGTTCACTTCTTAGGCCCTAACTATTCGATCTGGTGGAACAACGGCTTAGGGTGAAGCCTAGGTTGCCCGGAACGTAGAATTGGCCATCACTTTCAAACTGGTTGCAATTATTCCTGATAGATGAAGGAAACACTGTTGTATTTTTTTTGCATTTTATGGTTCGGGCGTTGACTTCTAAGGCCCTAACTATTGAATCTGTTGGAGCAACGCCCTAGGGTGATGCCTAGGTAGCTCGGAAAGTAGAAATGACCATAAGTTTCATACTGGTTGCAATTATTCGTTTTATACGATGGAAAAACAGTTGTATATATATTGTATTTTATGCTTCTGGCGTTATCTTCTAAGGCACTACCTATTCGACCTGGTGGAGCAACGCCCTAGAGTGAATCCTAGGTTGCCCGGAACGTAGAATTGGCCATCACTTTCAAACTGGTTGCAATTAATCCAGTTATGCGATGGAAAAACTGATATATTTATATTGTATTTTATGCTTCTGTCGTTGACTTCTGAGGCCGTAGCGATTCGATGTGGTGGAAGAACGCCATAGAGTGAAGCCTAGGTTGCCCGGAATGTAGAAATGACCATAACTTTTACACTGGTAGCAATTATTCGTTTTATACAATGGAAAAACTGTTCTATTTATTTTGTATTTTATGCTTCGGGCGTTGACTTCTAAGGCCCTAACTGTTTGATCTGGTGGATCAACGCCCTAGAGCGAAGCCTAGGTTGCCCGGAACGTAGAATTGGCCATCACTTTCAAACTGGTTGCAATTAATCCAGTTATACGATGGAAAAACTGTTGTATTTTTATTGCATTTTATGCTTCTGGCGTTCACTTCTTAGGCCCTAACTATTCGATCTGGTGGAACAACGGCTTAAGGTGAAGCCTAACTTGCTCGGAAAGTAGAAATGACCATAAGTTTCATACTGGTTTCAATTATTCGTTTTATACGATGGAAATGCTGTTGTATTTATATTGTATTTTATGCTTCTGGCGTTGACTTCTAAGGCACTAACTATTCGATCTGGTGGAGCAACGCAATAGAGTGATGCCTAGGTTGCCCGGAACGTAGAATTGGCCATAACTTTTACACTGGTAGCAATTATTCGTTTTATACAATGGAAAAACTGTTCTATTTATTTGGTATTTAATGCTTCGAGCGTTGGCTTCTGAGGCCCAAACTGTTTGATCTGGTGGCGCAACGCCATAGAGTGAAGCCTAGGTTCCCCGGAATGTAGAAATGACCATAACTTTCACACAGGCTGCTATTATTCGTTTTATACGATGGAAAAACTGATATATTTATATTGTATTTTATGCTTCTGTCGTTGACTTCTTAGGCCCTAACTATTCGATCTGGTGGAACAACGGCTTAGGGTGAAGCCTAGGTTGCCCGGAACGTAGAATTGGCCATCACTTTCAAACTGGTTGCAATTATTCCTGATAGATGATGGAAACACTGTTGTATTTTTTTTGCATTTTATGGTTCGGGCGTTGACTTCTAAGGCCCTAACTATTGAATCTGTTGGAGCAACGCCCTAGGGTGAAGCCTAGGTAGCTCGGAAAGTAGAAATGACCATAAGTTTCATACTGGTTGCAATTATTCGTTTTATACGCTGGAAAAACTGTTGTATATATATTGTATTTTATGATTCTGGCGTTGTCTTCTAAGGCACTAACTATTCGATCTGGTGGAGCAACGCCCTAGAGTGCAGTCTAGGTTGCCTGGAACGTAGAATTGGCCATCACTTTCAAACTGGTTGCAATTATTCCTGTTATATGATGGAAACACTGTTGTATTTTTTTTGCATTTTATGGTTCGGGCGTTGACTTCTAAGACCCTAACTATTCAATCTGTTGGAGCAACGCCCTAGGGTGAAGCCTAGGTTGCTCGGAAAGTAGAAATGTCCATAAGATTCATACTGGCTGCAATTATTCGTTTTATACAATGAAAAAACTGTTGTATTTATATTGTATTTTATGCTTCTGGCGTTGACTTCTAAAGCACTAACTATTCGATCTGGTGGAGCAACGCCCTAGAGTGAATCCTAGGTTGCCCAGAACGTAGAATTGGCCATCACTTTCAAACTGGTTGCAATTATTCCTGTTATATGATGGAAACACTGTTGTATTTTTTTTGCATTTTATGGTTCGGGCGTTGGCTTCTGAGGCCCTAACTATTCAATCTGTTGGAGCAACGCCCTAGGGTGAAGCCTAGGTTGCTCGGAATGTAGAAATGACCATAAGTTTCATACTGGTTACAATTATTCGTTTTATACAATGGAAAAACTGTTCTATTTATTTGGTATTTAATGCTTCGGGCGTTGGCTTCTAAGGCCCTAACTTTTTGATCTGGTGGAGCAACGCCCTAGAGTGAAGCCTAGGTTGCCCAGAACGAAGAAATGACCATAACTTTCACACTGGCTGCTATTATTCGTTTTATGCGATGGAAAAACTGATATATTTATATTGTATTTTATGCTTCTGTCGTTGACTTCTGAGGCCGTAGCTATTCGATGTGGTGGAAGAACACCATAGAGTGAAGCCTAGGTTGCCCGGAATGTAGAAATGACCATAACTTTTACACTGGTAGCAATTATTCGTTTTATACAATGGAAAAACTGTTCTATTTATTTTGTATTTTATGCTTCGGGCGTTGACTTCTAAGGCCCTAACTGTTTGATCTGGTGGAGCAACGCCCTAGAGTGAAGCCGAGGTTGCCCGGAACGAAGAAATGACCATAACTTTCACACTGGCTGCTATTATTCGTTTTATACGATGGAAAAACTGATATATTTATATTGTACTTTATGCTTCTGGCGTTGACTTCTAAGGCCCTAGCTGTACGATCTAGTAGAGCAACGCCCTAGAGTGTAGCCTAGGTTGCCCGGAAAGGAGAAATGACCATCACTTTCAAACTGGTTGCAATTAATCGAGTTATACGATGGAAAAACTGTTGTATTTTTATTGCATTTTATGCTTCTGGCGTTCACTTCTTAGGCCCTAACTATTCGATCTGGTGGAACAACGCCCTAGAGTGAAGCCTACGTTGCCTGGAACGTAGAAATGACCATCACTTTCACACGGGTTGCAATTATTCCGGTTATAGGATGGAAAGACTGTTGTATTTTTATTGTATTTTATACTTCAGGCGTTGACTTCTGAGGCCGTAGCTATTCGATGTGGCGGAAGAACGCCATAGAGTGAAGCCTAGGATGCCCGGAACGTAGAAATGGCCATCACTTTCAAACTGGTTGCAATTATTCCTGTTATATGATGGAAACACTGTTGTATTTATATTGTATTTTATGCCTCTGGCGTTGACTTCTAAGGCCGTAGCTATTAGATGTGGTGGAGCAACGCCCTAGAGAGACGCCCAGGGTGCTCGGAACGTAGAAATGACCATTACTTTCACACTGGTTGCAATTATTCGTATTATACGATGGAAAAGCTGTTGTATTTATATCGTATTTTATGCTTCTGGCGTTGACTTCTAAGGCACTAACTATTCGATCTGGTGGAGCAACGCCCTAGAGTGAATCCTAGGTTGCCCGGAGCGTAGAATTGGCCATCACTTTCAAACTGGTTGCAATTATTCCTGTTATATGATGGAAACACTGTTGTATTTTTATTGCATTTTATGCTTCGGGCGTTGACTTCTAAGGCCCTAACAATTCAATCTGTTGGAGCAACGCCCTAGGGTGAAGCCTAGGTTGCTCGGAAAGTAGAAATGACCATAAGTTTCATACTGGTTGCAATTATTCGTTTTATACGATGGAAAATCTGTTGTATTTATATTGTATTTTATGCTTCTGGCGTTGGCTCCTAAGGCACTACCTATTCGACCTGGTGGAGCAACGCCCTAGAGTGAATCCTAGGTTGCCCGGAACGTAGAATTGGCCATCACTTTCAAACTGGTTGCAATTAATCCAGTTATACGATGGAAAAACTGTTGTATTTTTATTGCATTTTATGCTTCTGGCGTTCACTTCTTAGGCCCTAACTATTCGATCTGGTGGAACAACGGCTTAAGGTGAAGCCTAACTTGCTCGGAAAGTAGAAATGACCATAAGTTTCATACTGGTTTCAATTATTCGTTTTATACGATGGAAAAGCTGTTGTATTTATATTGTATTTTATGCTTCTGGCGTTGACTTCTAAGGCACTAACTATTCGATCTGGTGGAGCAACGCAATAGAGTGATGCCTAGGTTGCCCGGAACGTAGAATTGGCCATAACTTTTACACTGGTAGCAATTATTCGTTTTATACAATGGAAAAACTGTTCTATTTATTTGGTATTTAATGCTTCGAGCGTTGGCTTCTGAGGCCCAAACTGTTTGATCTGGTGGCGCAACGCCCTAGAGTGAAGCCTAGGTTCCCCGGAATGTAGAAATGACCATAACTTTCACACTGGCTGCTATTATTCGTTTTATACGATGGAAAAACTGATATATTTATATTGTATTTTATGCTTCTGTCGTTGACTTCTTAGGCCCTAACTATTCGATCTGGTGGAACAACGGCTTAGGGTGAAGCCTAGGTTGCCCGGAACGTAGAATTGGCCATCACTTTCAAACTGGTTGCAATTATTCCTGATAGATGATGGAAACACTGTTGTATTTTTTTTGCATTTTATGGTTCGGGCGTTGACTTCTAAGGCCCTAACTATTGAATCTGTTGGAGCAACGCCCTAGGGTGAAGCCTAGGTAGCTCGGAAAGTAGAAATGACCATAAGTTTCATACTGGTTGCAATTATTCGTTTTATACGCTGGAAAGACTGTTGTATATATATTGTATTTTATGCTTCTGGCGTTGTCTTCTAAGGCAGTAACTATTCGATCTGGTGGAGCAACGCCCTAGAGTGCAGCCTAGGTTGCCCGGAACGTAGAATTGGCCATCACTTTCAAACTGGTTGCAATTATTCCTGTTATATGATGGAAACACTGTTGTATTTTTTTTGCATTTTATGGTTCGGGCGTTGACTTCTAAGACCCTAACTATTCAATCTGTTGGAGCAACGCCCTAGGGTGAAGCCTAGGTTGCTCGGAAAGTAGAAATGTCCATAAGATTCATACTGGTTGCAATTATTCGTTTTATACAATGAAAAAACTGTTGTATTTATATTGTATTTTATGCTTCTGGCGTTGACTTCTAAAGCACTAACTATTCGATCTGGTGGAGCAACGCCCTAGAGTGAATCCTAGGTTGCCCAGAACGTAGAATTGGCCATCACTTTCAAACTGGTTGCAATTATTCCTGTTATATGATGGAAACACTGTTGTATTTTTTTTGCATTTTATGGTTCGGGCGTTGGCTTCTGAGGCCCTAACTATTCAATCTGTTGGAGCAACGCCCTAGGGTGAAGCCTAGGTTGCTCGGAATGTAGAAATGACCATAAGTTTCATACTGGTTGCAATTATTCGTTTTATACAATGGAAAAACTGTTCTATTTATTTGGTATTTAATGCTTCGGGCGTTGGCTTCTAAGGCCCTAACTTTTTGATCTGGTGGAGCAACGCCCTAGAGTGAAGCCTAGGTTGCCCGGAACGAAGAAATGACCATAACTTTCACACTGGCTGCTATTATTCGTTTTATGCGATGGAAAAACTGATATATTTATATTGTATTTTATGCTTCTGTCGTTGACTTTTGAGGCCGTAGCTATTCGATGTGGTGGAAGAACGCCATAGAGTGAAGCCTAGGTTGCCCGGAATGTAGAAATGACCATAACTTTTACACTGGTAGCAATTATTCGTTTTATACAATGGAAAAACTGTTCTATTTATTTTGTATTTTATGCTTCGGGCGTTGACTTCTAAGGCCCTAACTGTTTGATCTGGTGGATCAACGCCCTAGAGTGTAGCCTAGGTTGCCCGGAAAGGAGAAATGACCATCACTTTCAAACTGGTTGCAATTAATCGAGTTATACGATGGAAAAACTGTTGTATTTTTATTGCATTTTATGCTTCTGGCGTTCACTTCTTAGGCCCTAACTATTCGATCTGGTGGAACAACGCCCTAGAGTGAAGCCTACGTTGCCTGGAACGTAGAAATGACCATCACTTTCACACGGGTTGCAATTATTCCGGTTATAGGATGGAAAGACTGTTGTATTTTTATTGTATTTTATACTTCAGGCGTTGACTTCTGAGGCCGTAGCTATTCGATGTGGTGGAAGAACGCCATAGAGTGAAGCCTAGGATGCCCGGAACGTAGAAATGGCCATCACTTTCAAACTGGTTGCAATTATTCCTGTTATATGATGGAAACACTGTTGTATTTATATTGTATTTTATGCCTCTGGCGTTGACTTCTAAGGCCGTAGCTATTAGATGTGGTGGAGCAACGCCCTAGAGAGACGCCTAGGGTGCTCGGAACGTAGAAATGACCATTACTTTCACACTGGTTGCAATTATTCGTATTATACGATGGAAAAGCTGTTGTATTTATATCGTATTTTATGCTTCTGGCGTTGACTTCTAAGGCACTAACTATTCGATCTGGTGGAGCAACGCCCTAGAGTGAATCCTAGGTTGCCCGGAGCGTAGAATTGGCCATCACTTTCAAACTGGTTGCAATTATTCCTGTTATATGATGGAAACACTGTTGTATTTTTATTGCATTTTATGCTTCGGGCGTTGACTTCTAAGGCCCTAACAATTCAATCTGTTGGAGCAACGCCCTAGGGTGAAGCCTAGGTTGCTCGGAAAGTAGAAATGACCATAAGTTTCATACTGGTTGCAATTATTCGTTTTATACGATGGAAGATCTGTTGTATTTATATTGTATTTTATGCTTCTGGCGTTGGCTTCTAAGGCACTAACTATTCGACCTGGTGGAGCAACGCCCTAGAGTGAATCCTAGGTTGCCCGGAACGTAGAATTTGCCATCACTTTCAAACTGGTTGCAATTAATCCAGTTATACGATGGAAAAACTGTTGTATTTTTATTGCATTTTATGCTTCTGGCGTTCACTTCTTAGGCCCTAACAATTCGATCTGGTGGAACAACGGCTTAAGGTGAAGCCTAACTTGCTCGGAAAGTAGAAATGACCATAAGTTTCATACTGGTTTCAATTATTCGTTTTATACGATGGAAAAGCTGTTGTATTTATATTGTATTTTATGCTTCTGGCGTTGACTTCTAAGGCACTAACTATTCGATCTGGTGGAGCAACGCAATAGAGTGATGCCTAGGTTGCCCGGAACGTAGAATTGGCCATAACTTTTACACTAGTAGCAATTATTCGTTTTATACAATGGAAAAACTGTTCTATTTATTTGGTATTTAATGCTTCGAGCGTTGGCTTCTGAGGCCCAAACTGTTTGATCTGGTGGCGCAACGCCCTAGAGTGAAGCCTAGGTTCCCCGGAATGTAGAAATGACCATAACTTTCACACTGGCTGCTATTATTCGTTTTATACGATGGAAAAACTGATATATTTATATTGTATTTTATGCTTCTGTCGTTGACTTCTTAGGCCCTAACTATTCGATCTGGTGGAACAACGGCTTAGGGTGAAGCCTAGGTTGCCCGGAACGTAGAATTGGCCATCACTTTCAAACTGGTTGCAATTATTCCTGATAGATGATGGAAACACTGTTGTATTTTTTTTGCATTTTATGGTACGGGCGTTGACTTCTAAGGCCCTAACTATTGAATCTGTTGGAGCAACGCCCTAGGGTGAAGCCTAGGTAGCTCGGAAAGTAGAAATGACCATAAGTTTCATACTGGTTGCAATTATTCGTTTTATACGCTGGAAAAACTGTTGTATATATATTGTATTTTATGCTTCTGGCGTTGTCTTCTAAGGCACTAACTATTCGATCTGGTGGAGCAACGCCCTAGAGTGCAGCCTAGGTTGCCCGGAACGTAGAATTGGCCATCACTTTCAAACTGGTTGCAATTATTCCTGTTATATGATGGAAACACTGTTGTATTTTTTTTGCATTTTATGGTTCGGGCGTTGACTTCTAAGACCCTAACTATTCAATCTGTTGGAGCAACGCCCTAGGGTGAAGCCTAGGTTGCTCGGAAAGTAGAAATGTCCATAAGATTCATACTGGTTGCAATTATTCGTTTTATACAATGAAAAAACTGTTGTATTTATATTGTATTTTATGCTTCTGGCGTTGACTTCTAAAGCACTAACTATTCGATCTGGTGGAGCAACGCCCTAGAGTGAATCCTAGGTTGCCCAGAACGTAGAATTGGCCATCACTTTCAAACTGGTTGCAATTATTCCTGTTATATGATGGAAACACTGTTGTATTTTTTTTGCATTTTATGGTTCGGGCGTTGGCTTCTGAGGCCCTAACTATTCAATCTGTTGGAGCAACGCCCTAGGGTGAAGCCTAGGTTGCTCGGAATGTAGAAATGACCATAAGTTTCATACTGGTTGCAATTATTCGTTTTATACAATGGAAAAACTGTTCTATTTATTTGGTATTTAATGCTTCGGGCGTTGGCTTCTAAGGCCCTAACTTTTTGATCTGGTGGAGCAACGCCCTAGAGTGAAGCCTAGGTTGCCCGGAACGAAGAAATGACCATAACTTTCACACTGGCTGCTATTATTCGTTTTATGCGATGGAAAAACTGATATATTTATATTGTATTTTATGCTTCTGTCGTTGACTTCTGAGGCCGTAGCTATTCGATGTGGTGGAAGAACGCCATAGAGTGAAGCCTAGGTTGCCCGGAATGTAGAAATGACCATAACTTTTACACTGGTAGCAATTATTCGTTTTATACAATGGAAAAACTGTTCTATTTATTTTGTATTTTATGCTTCGGGCGTTGACTTCTAAGGCCCTAACTGTTTGATCTGGTGGAGCAACGCCCTAGAGTGAAGCCGAGGTTGCCCGGAACGAAGAAATGACCATAACTTCCACACTGGCTGCTATTATTCGTTTTATACGATGGAAAAACTGATATATTTATATTGTACTTTATGCTTCTGGCGTTGACTTCTAAGGCCCTAGCTGTTCGATCTAGTAGAGCAACGCCCTAGAGTGTAGCCTAGGTTGCCCGGAAAGGAGAAATGACCATCACTTTCAAACTGGTTGCAATTAATCGAGTTATACGATGGAAAAACTGTTGTATTTTTATTGCATTTTATGCTTCTGGCGTTCACTTCTTAGGCCCTAACTATTCGATCTGGTGGAACAACGCCCTAGAGTGAAGCCTACGTTGCCTGGAACGTAGAAATGACCATCACTTTCACACGGGTTGCAATTATTCCGGTTATAGGATGGAAAGACTGTTGTATTTTTATTGTATTTTATACTTCAGGCGTTGACTTCTGAGGCCGTAGCTATTCGATGTGGCGGAAGAACGCCATAGAGTGAAGCCTAGGATGCCCGGAACGTAGAAATGGCCATCACTTTCAAACTGGTTGCAATTATTCCTGTTATATGATGGAAACACTGTTGTATTTATATTGTATTTTATGCCTCTGGCGTTGACTTCTAAGGCCGTAGCTATTAGATGTGGTGGAGCAACGCCCTAGAGAGACGCCTAGGGTGCTCGGAACGTAGAAATGACCATTACTTTCACACTGGTTGCAATTATTCGTATTATACGATGGAAAAGCTGTTGTATTTATATCGTATTTTATGCTTCTGGCGTTGACTTCTAAGGCACTAACTATTCGATCTGGTGGAGCAACGCCCTAGAGTGAATCCTAGGTTGCCCGGAGCGTAGAATTGGCCATCACTTTCAAACTGGTTGCAATTATTCCTGTTATATGATGGAAACACTGTTGTATTATTATTGCATTTTATGCTTCGGGCGTTGACTTCTAAGGCCCTAACAATTCAATCTGTTGGAGCAACGCCCTAGGGTGAAGCCTAGGTTGCTCGGAAAGTAGAAATGACCATAAGTTTCATACTGGTTGCAATTATTCGTTTTATACGATGGAAAATCTGTTGTATTTATATTGTATTTTATGCTTCTGGCGTTGGCTCCTAAGGCACTACCTATTCGACCTGGTGGAGCAACGCCCTAGAGTGAATCCTAGGTCGCCCGGAACGTAGAATTGGCCATCACTTTCAAACTGGTTGCAATTAATCCAGTTATACGATGGAAAAACTGCTGTATTTTTATTGCATTTTATGCTTCTGGCGTTCACTTCTTAGGCCCTAACTATTCGATCTGGTGGAACAACGGCTTAAGGTGAAGCCTAACTTGCTCGGAAAGTAGAAATGACCATAAGTTTCATACTGGTTTCAATTATTCGTTTTATACGATGGAAAAGCTGTTGTATTTATATTGTATTTTATGCTTCTGGCGTTGACTTCTAAGGCACTAACTATTCGATCTGGTGGAGCAACGCAATAGAGTGATGCCTAGGTTGCCCGGAACGTAGAATTGGCCATAACTTTTACACTGGTAGCAATTATTCGTTTTATACAATGGAAAAACTGTTCTATTTATTTGGTATTTAATGCTTCGAGCGTTGGCTTCTGAGGCCCAAACTGTTTGATCTGGTGGCGCAACGCCCTAGAGTGAAGCCTAGGTTCCCCGGAATGTAGAAATGACCATAACTTTCACACTGGCTGCTATTATTCGTTTTATACGATGGAAAAACTGATATATTTATATTGTATTTTATGCTTCTGTCGTTGACTTCTTAGGCCCTAACTATTCGATCTGGTGGAACAACGGCTTAGGGTGAAGCCTAGGTTGCCCGGAACGTAGAATTGGCCATCACTTTCAAACTGGTTGCAATTATTCCTGATAGATGATGGAAACACTGTTGTATTTTTTTTGCATTTTATGGTTCGGGCGTTGACTTCTAAGGCCCTAACTATTGAATCTGTTGGAGCAACGCCCTAGGGTGAAGCCTAGGTAGCTCGGAAAGTAGAAATGACCATAAGTTTCATACTGGTTGCAATTATTCGTTTTATACGCTGGAAAAACTGTTGTATATATATTGTATTTTATGCTTCTGGCGTTGTCTTCTAAGGCACTAACTATTCGATCTGGTGGAGCAACGCCCTAGAGTGCAGCCTAGGTTGCCCGGAACGTAGAATTGGCCATCACTTTCAAACTGGTTGCAATTATTCCTGTTATATGATGGAAACACTGTTGTATTTTTTTTGCATTTTATGGTTCGGGCGTTGACTTCTAAGACCCTAACTATTCAATCTGTTGGAGCAACGCCCTAGGGTGAAGCCTAGGTTGCTCGGAAAGTAGAAATGTCCATAAGATTCATACTGGTTGCAATTATTCGTTTTATACAATGTAAAAACTGTTGTATTTATATTGTATTTTATGCTTCTGGCGTTGACTTCTAAAGCACTAACTATTCGATCTGGTGGAGCAACGCCCTAGAGTGAATCCTAGGTTGCCCAGAACGTAGAATTGGCCATCACTTTCAAACTGGTTGCAATTATTCCTGTTATATGATGGAAACACTGTTGTATTTTTTTTGCATTTTATGGTTCGGGCGTTGGCTTCTGAGGCCCTAACTATTCAATCTGTTGGAGCAACGCCCTAGGGTGAAGCCTAGGTTGCTCGGAATGTAGAAATGACCATAAGTTTCATACTGGTTGCAATTATTCGTTTTATACAATGGAAAAACTGTTCTATTTATTTGGTATTTAATGCTTCGGGCGTTGGCTTCTAAGGCCCTAACTTTTTGATCTGGTGGAGCAACGCCCTAGAGTGAAGCCTAGGTTGCCCGGAACGAAGAAATGACCATAACTTTCACACTGGCTGCTATTATTCGTTTTATGCGATGGAAAAACTGATATATTTATATTGTATTTTATGCTTCTGTCGTTGACTTTTGAGGCCGTAGCTATTCGATGTGGTGGAAGAACGCCATAGAGTGAAGCCTAGGTTGCCCGGAATGTAGAAATGACCATAACTTTTACACTGGTAGCAATTATTCGTTTTATACAATGGAAAAACTGTTCTATTTATTTTGTATTTTATGCTTCGGGCGTTGACTTCTAAGGCCCTAACTGTTTGATCTGGTGGAGCAACGCCCTAGAGTGTAGCCTAGGTTGCCCGGAAAGGAGAAATGACCATCACTTTCAAACTGGTTGCAATTAATCGAGTTATACGATGGAAAAACTGTTGTATTTTTATTGCATTTTATGCTTCTGGCGTTCACTTCTTAGGCCCTAACTATTCGATCTGGTGGAACAACGCCCTAGAGTGAAGCCTACGTTGCCTGGAACGTAGAAATGACCATCACTTTCACACGGGTTGCAATTATTCCGGTTATAGGATGGAAAGGCTGTTGTATTTTTATTGTATTTTATACTTCAGGCGTTGACTTCTGAGGCCGTAGCTATTCGATGTGGTGGAAGAACGCCATAGAGTGAAGCCTAGGATGCCCGGAACGTAGAAATGGCCATCACTTTCAAACTGGTTGCAATTATTCCTGTTATATGATGGAAACACTGTTGTATTTATATTGTATTTTATGCCTCTGGCGTTGACTTCTAAGGCCGTAGCTATTAGATGTGGTGGAGCAACGCCCTAGAGAGACGCCTAGGGTGCTCGGAACGTAGAAATGACCATTACTTTCACACTGGTTGCAATTATTCGTATTATACGATGGAAAAGCTGTTGTATTTATATCGTATTTTATGCTTCTGGCGTTGACTTCTAAGGCACTAACTATTCGATCTGGTGGAGCAACGCCCTAGAGTGAATCCTAGGATGCCCGGAGCGTAGAATTGGCCATCACTTTCAAACTGGTTGCAATTATTCCTGTTATATGATGGAAACACTGTTGTATTTTTATTGCATTTTATGCTTCGGGCGTTGACTTCTAAGGCCCTAACAATTCAATCTGTTGGAGCAACGCCCTAGGGTGAAGCCTAGGTTGCTCGGAAAATAGAAATGACCATAAGTTTCATACTGGTTGCAATTATTCGTTTTATACGATGGAAAATCTGTTGTATTTATATTGTATTTTATGCTTCTGGCGTTGGCTTCTAAGGCACTAACTATTCGACCTGGTGGAGCAACGCCCTAGAGTGAATCCTAGGTTGCCCGGAACGTAGAATTTGCCATCACTTTCAAACTGGTTGCAATTAATCCAGTTATACGATGGAAAAACTGTTGTATTTTTATTGCATTTTATGCTTCTGGCGTTCACTTCTTAGGCCCTAACTATTCGATCTGGTGGAACAACGGCTTAAGGTGAAGCCTAACTTGCTCGGAAAGTAGAAATGACCATAAGTTTCATACTGGTTTCAATTATTCGTTTTATACGATGGAAATGCTGTTGTATTTATATTGTATTTTATGCTTCTGGCGTTGACTTCTAAGGCACTAACTATTCGATCTGGTGGAGCAACGCAATAGAGTGATGCCTAGGTTGCCCGGAACGTAGAATTGGCCATAACTTTTACACTGGTAGCAATTATTCGTTTTATACAATGGAAAAACTGTTCTATTTATTTGGTATTTAATGCTTCGAGCGTTGGCTTCTGAGGCCCAAACTGTTTGATCTGGTGGCGCAACGCCCTAGAGTGAAGCCTAGGTTCCCCGGAATGTAGAAATGACCATAACTTTCACACTGGCTGCTATTATTCGTTTTATACGACGGAAAAACTGATATATTTATATTGTATTTTATGCTTCTGTCGTTGACTTCTTAGGCCCTAACTATTCGATCTGGTGGAACAACGGCTTAGGGTGAAGCCTAGGTTGCCCGGAACGTAGAATTGGCCATCACTTTCAAACTGGTTGCAATTATTCCTGATAGATGATGGAAACACTGTTGTATTTTTTTTGCATTTTATGGTTCGGGCGTTGACTTCTAAGGCCCTAACTATTGAATCTGTTGGAGCAACGCCCTAGGGTGAAGCCTAGGTAGCTCGGAAAGTAGAAATGACCATAAGTTTCATACTGGTTGCAATTATTCGTTTTATACGCTGGAAAAACTGTTGTATATATATTGTATTTTATGATTCTGGCGTTGTCTTCTAAGGCACTAACTATTCGATCTGGTGGAGCAACGCCCTAGAGTGCAGTCTAGGTTGCCTGGAACGTAGAATTGGCCATCACTTTCAAACTGGTTGCAATTATTCCTGTTATATGATGGAAACACTGTTGTATTTTTTTTGCATTTTATGGTTCGGGCGTTGACTTCTAAGACCCTAACTATTCAATCTGTTGGAGCAACGCCCTAGGGTGAAGCCTAGGTTGCTCGGAAAGTAGAAATGTCCATAAGATTCATACTGGCTGCAATTATTCGTTTTATACAATGAAAAAACTGTTGTATTTATATTTTATTTTATGCTTCTGGCGTTGACTTCTAAAGCACTAACTATTCGATCTGGTGGAGCAACGCCCTAGAGTGAATCCTAGGTTGCCCAGAACGTAGAATTGGCCATCACTTTCAAACTGGTTGCAATTATTCCTGTTATATGATGGAAACACTGTTGTATTTTTTTTGCATTTTATGGTTCGGGCGTTGGCTTCTGAGGCCCTAACTATTCAATCTGTTGGAGCAACGCCCTAGGGTGAAGCCTAGGTTGCTCGGAATGTAGAAATGACCATAAGTTTCATACTGGTTGCAATTATTCGTTTTATACAATGGAAAAACTGTTCTATTTATTTGGTATTTAATGCTTCGGGCGTTGGCTTCTAAGGCCCTAACTTTTTGATCTGGTGGAGCAACGCCCTAGAGTGAAGCCTAGGTTGCCCGGAACGAAGAAATGACCATAACTTTCACACTGGCTGCTATTATTCGTTTTATGCGATGGAAAAACTGATATATTTATATTGTATTTTATGCTTCTGTCGTTGACTTCTGAGGCCGTAGCTATTCGATGTGGTGGAAGAACGCCATAGAGTGAAGCCTAGGTTGCCCGGAATGTAGAAATGACCATAACTTTTACACTGGTAGCAATTATTCGTTTTATACAATGGAAAAACTGTTCTATTTATTTTGTATTTTATGCTTCGGGCGTTGACTTCTAAGGCCCTAACTGTTTGATCTGGTGGAGCAACGCCCTAGAGTGAAGCCGAGGTTGCCCGGAACGAAGAAATGACCATAACTTTCACACTGGCTGCTATTATTCGTTTTATACGATGGAAAAACTGATATATTTATATTGTACTTTATGCTTCTGGCGTTGACTTCTAAGGCCCTAGCTGTTCGATCTAGTAGAGCAATGCCCTAGAGTGTAGCCTAGGTTGCCCGGAAAGGAGAAATGACCATCACTTTCAAACTGGTTGCAATTAATCGAGTTATACGATGGAAAAGCTGTTGTATTTATATCGTATTTTATGCTTCTGGCGTTGACTTCTAAGGCACTAACTATTCGATCTGGTGGAGCAACGCCCTAGAGTGAATCCTAGGTTGCCCGGAGCGTAGAATTGGCCATCACTTTCAAACTGGTTGCAATTATTCCTGTTATATGATGGAAACACTGTTGTATTTTTATTGCATTTTATGCTTCGGGCGTTGACTTCTAAGGCCCTAACAATTCAATCTGTTGGAGCAACGCCCTAGGGTGAAGCCTAGGTTGCTCGGAAAGTAGAAATGACCATAAGTTTCATACTGGTTGCAATTATTCGTTTTATACGATGGAAAATCTGTTGTATTTATATTGTATTTTATGCTTCTGGCGTTGGCTTCTAAGGCACTAACTATTCGACCTGGTGGAGCAACGCCCTAGAGTGAATCCTAGGTTGCCCGGAACGTAGAATTTGCCATCACTTTCAAACTGGTTGCAATTAATCCAGTTATACGATGGAAAAACTGTTGTATTTTTATTGCATTTTATGCTTCTGGCGTTCACTTCTTAGGCCCTAACTATTCGATCTGGTGGAACAACGGCTTAAGGTGAAGCCTAACTTGCTCGGAAAGTAGAAATGACCATAAGTTTCATACTGGTTTCAATTATTCGTTTTATACGATGGAAATGCTGTTGTATTTATATTGTATTTTATGCTTCTGGCGTTGACTTCTAAGGCACTAACTATTCGATCTGGTGGAGCAACGCAATAGAGTGATGCCTAGGTTGCCCGGAACGTAGAATTGGCCATAACTTTTACACTGGTAGCAATTATTCGTTTTATACAATGGAAAAACTGTTCTATTTATTTGGTATTTAATGCTTCGAGCGTTGGCTTCTGAGGCCCAAACTGTTTGATCTGGTGGCGCAACGCCCTAGAGTGAAGCCTAGGTTCCCCGGAATGTAGAAATGACCATAACTTTCACACTGGCTGCTATTATTCGTTTTATACGACGGAAAAACTGATATATTTATATTGTATTTTATGCTTCTGTCGTTGACTTCTTAGGCCCTAACTATTCGATCTGGTGGAACAACGGCTTAGGGTGAAGCCTAGGTTGCCCGGAACGTAGAATTGGCCATCACTTTCAAACTGGTTGCAATTATTCCTGATAGATGATGGAAACACTGTTGTATTTTTTTTGCATTTTATGGTTCGGGCGTTGACTTCTAAGGCCCTAACTATTGAATCTGTTGGAGCAACGCCCTAGGGTGAAGCCTAGGTAGCTCGGAAAGTAGAAATGACCATAAGTTTCATACTGGTTGCAATTATTAGTTTTATACGCTGGAAAAACTGTTGTATATATATTGTATTTTATGATTCTGGCGTTGTCTTCTAAGGCACTAACTATTCGATCTGGTGGAGCAACGCCCTAGAGTGCAGTCTAGGTTGCCTGGAACGTAGAATTGGCCATCACTTTCAAACTGGTTGCAATTATTCCTGTTATATGATGGAAACACTGTTGTATTTTTTTTGCATTTTATGGTTCGGGCGTTGACTTCTAAGACCCTAACTATTCAATCTGTTGGAGCAACGCCCTAGGGTGAAGCCTAGGTTGCTCGGAAAGTAGAAATGTCCATAAGATTCATACTGGCTGCAATTATTCGTTTTATACAATGAAAAAACTGTTGTATTTATATTTTATTTTATGCTTCTGGCGTTGACTTCTAAAGCACTAACTATTCGATCTGGTGGAGCAACGCCCTAGAGTGAATCCTAGGTTGCCCAGAACGTAGAATTGGCCATCACTTTCAAACTGGTTGCAATTATTCCTGTTATATGATGGAAACACTGTTGTATTTTTTTTGCATTTTATGGTTCGGGCGTTGGCTTCTGAGGCCCTAACTATTCAATCTGTTGGAGCAACGCCCTAGGGTGAAGCCTAGGTTGCTCGGAATGTAGAAATGACCATAAGTTTCATACTGGTTGCAATTATTCGTTTTATACAATGGAAAAACTGTTCTATTTATTTGGTATTTAATGCTTCGGGCGTTGGCTTCTAAGGCCCTAACTTTTTGATCTGGTGGAGCAACGCCCTAGAGTGAAGCCTAGGTTGCCCGGAACGAAGAAATGACCATAACTTTCACACTGGCTGCTATTATTCGTTTTATGCGATGGAAAAACTGATATATTTATATTGTATTTTATGCTTCTGTCGTTGACTTCTGAGGCCGTAGCTATTCGATGTGGTGGAAGAACGCCATAGAGTGAAGCCTAGGTTGCCCGGAATGTAGAAATGACCATAACTTTTACACTGGTAGCAATTATTCGTTTTATACAATGGAAAAACTGTTCTATTTATTTTGTATTTTATGCTTCGGGCGTTGACTTCTAAGGCCCTAACTGTTTGATCTGGTGGAGCAACGCCCTAGAGTGAAGCCGAGGTTGCCCGGAACGAAGAAATGACCATAACTTTCACACTGGCTGCTATTATTCGTTTTATACGATGGAAAAACTGATATATTTATATTGTACTTTATGCTTCTGGCGTTGACTTCTAAGGCCCTAGCTGTTCGATCTAGTAGAGCAATGCCCTAGAGTGTAGCCTAGGTTGCCCGGAAAGGAGAAATGACCATCACTTTCAAACTGGTTGCAATTAATCGAGTTATACGATGGAAAAGCTGTTGTATTTATATCGTATTTTATGCTTCTGGCGTTGACTTCTAAGGCACTAACTATTCGATCTGGTGGAGCAACGCCCTAGAGTGAATCCTAGGTTGCCCGGAGCGTAGAATTGGCCATCACTTTCAAACTGGTTGCAATTATTCCTGTTATATGATGGAAACACTGTTGTATTTTTATTGCATTTTATGCTTCGGGCGTTGACTTCTAAGGCCCTAACAATTCAATCTGTTGGAGCAACGCCCTAGGGTGAAGCCTAGGTTGCTCGGAAAGTAGAAATGACCATAAGTTTCATACTGGTTGCAATTATTCGTTTTATACGATGGAAAATCTGTTGTATTTATATTGTATTTTATGCTTCTGGCGTTGGCTCCTAAGGCACTACCTATTCGACCTGGTGGAGCAACGCCCTAGAGTGAATCCTAGGTTGCCCGGAACGTAGAATTGGCCATCACTTTCAAACTGGTTGCAATTAATCCAGTTATACGATGGAAAAACTGTTGTATTTTTATTGCATTTTATGCTTCTGGCGTTCACTTCTTAGGCCCTAACTATTCGATCTGGTGGAACAACGGCTTAAGGTGAAGCCTAACTTGCTCGGAAAGTAGAAATGACCATAAGTTTCATACTGGTTTCAATTATTCGTTTTATACGATGGAAAAGCTGTTGTATTTATATTGTATTTTATGCTTCTGGCGTTGACTTCTAAGGCACTAACTATTCGATCTGGTGGAGCAACGCAATAGAGTGATGCCTAGGTTGCCCGGAACGTAGAATTGGCCATAACTTTTACACTGGTAGCAATTATTCGTTTTATACAATGGAAAAACTGTTCTATTTATTTGGTATTTAATGCTTCGAGCGTTGGCTTCTGAGGCCCAAACTGTTTGATCTGGTGGCGCAACGCCCTAGAGTGAAGCCTAGGTTCCCCGGAATGTAGAAATGACCATAACTTTCACACTGGCTGCTATTATTCGTTTTATACGATGGAAAAACTGATATATTTATATTGTATTTTATGCTTCTGTCGTTGACTTCTTAGGCCCTAACTATTCGATCTGGTGGAACAACGGCTTAGGGTGAAGCCTAGGTTGCCCGGAACGTAGAATTGGCCATCACTTTCAAACTGGTTGCAATTATTCCTGATAGATGATGGAAACACTGTTGTATTTTTTTTGCATTTTGTGGTTCGGGCGTTGACTTCTAAGGCCCTAACTGTTCGATCTGGTGGAACAACGGCTTAAGGTGAAGCCTAGGTTGCCCGGAACGTAGAAATGACCATAACCTTTACACTGGTAGCAATTATTCGTTTTATACAATGGAAAAACTGTTCTATTTATTTGGTATTTAATGCTTCGAGCGTTGGCTTCTGAGGCCCTAACTGTTTGATCTGGTGGCGCAACGCCCTAGAGGGAAGCCTAGGTTGCCCGGAATGTAGAAATGACCATAACTTTCACACTGGCTTCTATTATTCGTTTTATACGATGGAAAAACTGTTGAATTTATATTGTATTTTATGCTTCTGGCGTTGACTTCTAAGGCCCTAGCTATTCGATCTAGTGGAGCAACGCCCTAGAGTGAAGCCTAGGTTGCCCGGAAAGGAGAAATGACCATCACTTTCAAACTGGTTGCAATTAATCCTGTTATAGATTGGAAAAACTGTTGTATTTTTATTGCATTTTATGCTTCTGGCGTTCACTTCTTAGGCCCTAACTATTCGATCTGGTGGAGCAACGGCATAGGGTGAAGCCTAGCTTGCCCGGAACGTAGATATGACCATTACCTTCACACTGTTTGCAATTATTCCTTTTATACGATGGAAAAGCTGTTGTATTTATATAGTTTTTTATGCTTCTGGCGTTTACTTCTAAAGACCTAACTATTCGATCTGGTGGAGCAACGCCCTAGAGTGAATCCTAGGCTGCTCGGAATGTAGAAATAACCATAACTTTCACACTGGTTGCAAATATTCGTTTTTTACGATGCAAACGCTGTTGTATTTATATCGTATTTTATCCTTCTGGCGTTTACTTCTAAGGACCTAACTATTCGATCTGGTGGAGCAACGCCCTAGAGTGGATCCTAGGTAGCTCGGAATGTAGAAATGACCGTAACTTTCACACTGGTTGCAATTATTCGTTTTATACGATGGAAACGCTGTTGTATTTCTATCGTATTTTATGCTTCTGGCGTTTGCTTCTAAGGACCTAACTATTCGATCTGGTGGAGCAACGCCCTAGAGTGGATCCTAGGTGGCTCGGAATGTAGAAGTGACCATAACTTTCACACTGGTTGCAATTATTCGTTTTATACGTTGCAAACGCTGTTGTATTTATATCGTATTTTATGCTTCTGGCGTATACTTCTATGGACCTAACTATTCGATCTGGTGGAGCAACGCCCTAGAGTGGATCCCAGGTTACTCGGAATGTTGAACTGACCATAGCTTTCACACTGGTTGCAATTATTCGCTTTATACAATGCAAACGCTGTTGTATTTATATAGTATTTTATGCTTCTGGCGTTGACTTCTAAGGCACTAACTATTCGGTCTGGTGGTGCAACGCCCTAGAGTGAAGCCTAGGTTGCCCGGAACGTAGAATTGGTCATCACTTTCAAACTGGTTGCAATTATTCCTGTTATATGATGGAACCACTGTTGTATTTTTATTGCATTTTATGCTTCGGGCGTTGACTTCTATGGCCCTAACTATTCAATGTGTTGGAGCAACGCCCTAGGGTGAAGCCTAGGTTGACCGGAACAATGATATGCCATTACCTTCACACTGGTTGCAATTATTCCTGATATACGATGGAAAAACTGTTGCATCTTTAATGTATTTTATGCTTCTGGCGTTGACTTCGAAGGCCCTAACTATTCGATCTGGTGGAGCAACGCCCTTGAGTGACGCCTAGGTTGCCCGGAAAGTAGAAGTGACCATAACTTTCACACTGGTTGCAATTATACCTGTCATATGATGGAAACACTGTTGTATTTTTATTGCATTTTATGCTTCGGGCGTTGACTTCTAAGGCCCTAACTATTCAATCTGTTGGAGCAACGCCTTAGGGTGAAGCCTAGGTTGCCCGGAAAGTAGAAATGACCATCACTTTCAAACTGGTTGCAATTAATCCTGTTATACATTGGAAAAACTGTTGTATTTTTATTGCATTTTATGCTTCTGGCGTTCACTTCTTAGGCCCTAACTATTCGATCTGGTGGAACAACGGCATAGGGTGAAGCATAGCTGGCCCGGAACGTAGAAATGACCATTACCTTCACACTGTTTGCAATTATTCCTTTTATACGATGGAAAAGCTGTTGTATTTATATCGTATTTTATGCTTCTGGCGTTTACTTCTAAAGACCTAACTATTCGATCTGGTGGAGCAACGCCCTAGAGTGAATCCTAGGCTGCTCGGAATGTAGAAATGACCGTAACTTTCACACTGGTTGCAATTATTCGTTTTATACGATGGAAACGCTGTTGTATTTCTATCGTATTTTATGCTTCTATCGTTTGCTTCTAAGGACCTAACTATTCGATCTGGTGGAGCAACGCCATAGAGTGGATCCTAGGTGGCTCGGAATGTAGAAATGAGCATAACTTTCACACTGGTTGCAATTATTCGTTTTATACGATGCAAACGCTGTTGTATTTATATCGTATTTTATGCTTCTGGCGTATACTTCTATGGACCTAACTATTCGATCTGGTGGAGCAACGCCCTAGAGTGGATCCCAGGTTACTCGGAATGTAGAAATGACCATAGCTTTCACACTGGTTGCAATTATTCGCTTTATACAATGCAAACGCTGTTGTATTTATATCGTATTTTATGCTTCTGGCGTTTACTTCTAAGGCACTAACTATTCGATCTGGTATAGGAACGCCCTAGAGTGAAGCCTAGGTTGCCCGGAACGTAGAATTGGTCATCACTTTCAAACTGGTTGCAATTATTCCTGTTATATGATGGAACCACTGTTGTATTTTTATTGCATTTTATGCTTCGGGCGTTGACTTCTATGGCCCTAACTATTCAATCTGTTGGAGCAACGCCCTAGGGTGAAGCCTAGGTTGACCGGAACAATGATATGCCATTACGTTCACACTGGTTGCAATTATTCCTGATATACGATGGAAAAACTGTTGCATCTTTAATGTATTTTATGCTTCTGGCGTTGACTTCGAAGGCCCTAACTATTCGATCTGGTGGAGCAACGCCCTGGAGTGGACCCTAGGTGGCTCGGAATGTAGAAATGACCATAACTTTCACGCTGGTTGCAATTATTCGTTTTATACGATGCAAACGCTGTTGTATTTATATCGTATTTTATGCTTCTGGCGTATACTTCTATGGACCTAACTATTCGATCTGGTGGAGCAACGCCCTAGAGTGAATCCTAGGCTGCTCGGAATGTAGAAATGACCATAACTTTCACACTGGTTGCAAATATTCGTTTTATACGATGCAAACGCTGTTGTATATATATCGTATTTTATGCTTCTGGCGTTTACTTCTAAGGACCTAACTATTCGATCTGGTGGAGCAACGCCCTGGAGTGGACCCTAGGTGGCTCGGAATGTAGAAATGACCATAACTTTCACGCTGGTTGCAATTATTCGTTTTATACGATGCAAACGCTGTTGTATTTATATCGTATTTTATGCTTCAGGCGTATACTTCTATGGACCTAACTATTCGATCTGGTGGAGCAACGCCCTAGAGTGGATCCCAGGCTACTCGGAATGTAGAAATGACCATAACTTTCACACTGGTTGCAATTATTCGTTTTATACGATGCAAACGCTGTTGTATTTATATCGTATTTTATGCTTCTGGCGTTGACTTCTAAGGCACTAACTATTCGATCTGGTAGAGCAACGCCCTAGAGTGAAGCCTAGGTTGCCCTGAACTTAGAATTGCCCATCACCTTCAAACTGGTCGCAATTATTCCTGTTATATGATGGAAACACTGTTGTATTTTTTTTGCATTTTATGGTTCGGGCGTAGACTTCTAAGGCCATAACTATTCAATCTGTGGGAGCAACGCCCTAGGGTGAAGCCTAGGTTGTTCGGAAAGTAGAAATGACCATAAGTTTCATACTGGTTGCAATTATTCGTTTTATACGATGGAAAAGCTGTTGTATTTATATTGTATTTTATGCTTCTGGCGTTGACTTCTAAGGCACTAACTATTCGGTCTGGTGGAGCAACGCCCTAGAGTGAAGCCTAGGTTGCCCGGAAGGTAGAATTGGCCATCACTTTCAAACTGGTTGCAATTATTCGTTTTATACGATGGAAAAACTGTTGTATTTATATTGTATTTTATGCTTCTGGCGTTGACTTCTAAGGCACTAACTATTCGATCTGGTGGAGCAGCGCCCTAGAATGAAGCCTAGGTTGCCCGGAACGTAGAATTGGTCATCACTTTCAAACTGGTTGCAATTATTCCTGTTATATGATGGAAACACTGTTGTATTTATATCGTATTTTATGCTTCTGGCGTATACTTCTATGGACCTAACTATTCGATCTGGTGGAACAACGGCATAGGGTGAAGCATAGCTGGCCCGGAACGTAGAAATGACCATTACCTTCACACTGTTTGCAATTATTCCTTTTATACGATGGAAAAGCTGTTGTATTTATATCGTATTTTATGCTTCTGGCGTTTACTTCTAAAGACCTAACTATTCGATCTGGTGGAGCAACGCCCTAGAGTGAATCCTAGGCTGCTCGGAATGTAGAAATGACCGTAACTTTCACACTGGTTGCAATTATTCGTTTTATACGATGGAAACGCTGTTGTATTTCTATCGTATTTTATGCTTCTATCGTTTGCTTCTAAGGACCTAACTATTCGATCTGGTGGAGCAACGCCATAGAGTGGATCCTAGGTGGCTCGGAATGTAGAAATGAGCATAACTTTCACACTGGTTGCAATTATTCGTTTTATACGATGCAAACGCTGTTGTATTTATATCGTATTTTATGCTTCTGGCGTATACTTCTATGGACCTAACTATTCGATCTGGTGGAGCAACGCCCTAGAGTGGATCCCAGGTTACTCGGAATGTAGAAATGACCATAGCTTTCACACTGGTTGCAATTATTCGCTTTATACAATGCAAACGCTGTTGTATTTATATCGTATTTTATGCTTCTGGCGTTTACTTCTAAGGCACTAACTATTCGATCTGGTATAGGAACGCCCTAGAGTGAAGCCTAGGTTGCCCGGAACGTAGAATTGGTCATCACTTTCAAACTGGTTGCAATTATTCCTGTTATATGATGGAACCACTGTTGTATTTTTATTGCATTTTATGCTTCGGGCGTTGACTTCTATGGCCCTAACTATTCAATCTGTTGGAGCAACGCCCTAGGGTGAAGCCTAGGTTGACCGGAACAATGATATGCCATTACGTTCACACTGGTTGCAATTATTCCTGATATACGATGGAAAAACTGTTGCATCTTTAATGTATTTTATGCTTCTGGCGTTGACTTCGAAGGCCCTAACTATTCGATCTGGTGGAGCAACGCCCTGGAGTGGACCCTAGGTGGCTCGGAATGTAGAAATGACCATAACTTTCACGCTGGTTGCAATTATTCGTTTTATACGATGCAAACGCTGTTGTATTTATATCGTATTTTATGCTTCTGGCGTATACTTCTATGGACCTAACTATTCGATCTGGTGGAGCAACGCCCTAGAGTGAATCCTAGGCTGCTCGGAATGTAGAAATGACCATAACTTTCACACTGGTTGCAAATATTCGTTTTATACGATGCAAACGCTGTTGTATATATATCGTATTTTATGCTTCTGGCGTTTACTTCTAAGGACCTAACTATTCGATCTGGTGGAGCAACGCCCTGGAGTGGACCCTAGGTGGCTCGGAATGTAGAAATGACCATAACTTTCACGCTGGTTGCAATTATTCGTTTTATACGATGCAAACGCTGTTGTATTTATATCGTATTTTATGCTTCTGGCGTATACTTCTATGGACCTAACTATTCGATCTGGTGGAGCAACGCCCTAGAGTGGATCCCAGGCTACTCGGAATGTAGAAATGACCATAACTTTCACACTGGTTGCAATTATTCGTTTTATACGATGCAAACGCTGTTGTATTTATATCGTATTTTATGCTTCTGGCGTTGACTTCTAAGGCACTAACTATTCGATCTGGTAGAGCAACGCCCTAGAGTGAAGCCTAGGTTGCCCTGAACTTAGAATTGCCCATCACCTTCAAACTGGTCGCAATTATTCCTGTTATATGATGGAAACACTGTTGTATTTTTTTTGCATTTTATGGTTCGGGCGTAGACTTCTAAGGCCATAACTATTCAATCTGTGGGAGCAACGCCCTAGGGTGAAGCCTAGGTTGTTCGGAAAGTAGAAATGACCATAAGTTTCATACTGGTTGCAATTATTCGTTTTATACGATGGAAAAGCTGTTGTATTTATATTGTATTTTATGCTTCTGGCGTTGACTTCTAAGGCACTAACTATTCGGTCTGGTGGAGCAACGCCCTAGAGTGAAGCCTAGGTTGCCCGGAAGGTAGAATTGGCCATCACTTTCAAACTGGTTGCAATTATTCGTTTTATACGATGGAAAAACTGTTGTATTTATATTGTATTTTATGCTTCTGGCGTTGACTTCTAAGGCACTAACTATTCGATCTGGTGGAGCAGCGCCCTAGAATGAAGCCTAGGTTGCCCGGAACGTAGAATTGGTCATCACTTTCAAACTGGTTGCAATTATTCCTGTTATATGATGGAAACACTGTTGTATTTTTATTGCATTTTATGCTTCGGGCGTTGACTTCTAAGGCCCTAACTATTCAATCTGTTGGAGCAACGCCCTAGGGTGAAGCCTAGCTTGCTCGGAAAGTAGAAATGACCATAAGTTTCATACTGGTTGCAGTTATTCGTTTTATACGATGGAAAAGCTGTTGTACTTATATCGCATTTTATGCTTCTGGCGTTGGCTTCTTAGGCCGTAACTATTCGGTCTGGTGGAGCAACGCCATGGAGAGAAGCCTAGGTTGCCCGGAACGTAGAATTGGCCATCACTTTCAAACTGGTTGCAATTACTCCTGTTATATGATGGAAACACTGTTGTATTTTTTTTGCATTTTATGGTTCGGGCGTTCACTTGTAAGGTCCTAACTATTGAATCTGTTGGAGCAGCGCCCTAGGGTGAAGCCTAGCTTGCTCGGAAAGTAGAAATGATCATAAGTTTCATACTGCTTGCAATTATTCGTTTTATACGATGGAAACACTGTTGTATTTATATTGCATTTTATGCTTCGGGCGTTGACTTCTAAGGCCCTAACTATTCAATCTGTTGGAGCAACGCCCTAGGGTGAAACCTAGGTGGCTCGGAAAGTAGAAATGACCATCAGTTTCATACTGGTTGCAATTATTCGTTTTATACGATGGAAAAACTGTTGTATTTATATTGTATTTTATGCTTCTGGCGTTGACTTCTAAGGCCCTAGCTATTCGATCTGGTGGAGCAACGCCCTACAGTGAAGCCTAGGTTGCCCGGAAAGGAGAAATGACCATCACTTTCAAACTGGTTGCAATTAATCCTGTTATACATTGGAAAAACTGTTGCATTTTTATTGCATTTTATGCTTCTGGCGTTCACTTCTTAGGCCCTAACTATTCGATCGGGTGGAACAACGGCCTATGGTGAAGCATAGCTTGCCCGGAACGTAGAAATGACCATTACCTTCACACTGTTTGCAATTATTCCTTTTATACGATGGAAAAGCTGTTGTATTTATATCGTATTTTATGCTTCTGGCGTTGACTTTTTAGGCCGTAACTATTCGGTCTGATGGAGCAACGCCCTGGAGTGAAACCTAGGTTGCCCGGAACGTAGAATTGACCATCACTTTCAAACTGGTTGCAATTATTGCTGTTATATGATGGAAACACTGTTGTATTTTTTTTGCATTTTATGGTTCGGGCGTTGACTTCTAAGGCCCTAACTATTCAATCCGTTGGAGCAACGCCCTAGGGTGAAGCCTAGGTTGCTCGGAAAGTAGAAATGACCATAAGTTTCATACTGGTTGCAATTATTCGTTTTATACGATGTAAAAACTGTTGTATTTATATTGTATTTTATGCTTCGGGCGTTGACTTCTATGGCCCTACCTATTCGATCTGGTGGTGTAACACCCTACAGTCAAGCCTAGGTTGCCCGGAACGTAGAAATGAAAATAACATTCACACCGGTTGCAATTATTCATGCTGTACGATGGAAAAACTGTTGCATTTTTATTGTATTTTATGGTTCTGGCGTTGACTTCTAAGGCTGTAGCTATTAGATGTGGTGGAGTAACGCCCTAGAGTGACGCCTAGGTTGCCTGGAACGTAGAAATGACCATTACTTTCACAATGTTTCCAATTATTCATTTTATACGATGGAAAAACTGTTGTACTTAAATTGTATTTTATTCTTATGGCGTTGAATTCTAAATCCCTAGCTATGCGATCTGGTGGAGCAACGCCATAGAGTGAAACCTAGGTTGCCCGGAACGTAGAAATTACCATAACTTACACACTGATAGCAATTATTCGTTTTATTAGATGGAAAAACTGATCTATTTATGTTGTATTTCATGCTTCGGGCGTTGACTTCTAAGGCCCTAACTATTCAATCTGTTGGAACAACGCCCTAGGGTGAAGCCTAGGTTGCCCGGAAAGTAGAAATGACCATAACTTTCACACTGGTTGCAATTATTCATGCTATACGATGGAAAAGCTGTTGTATTCATATCGTATTTTATGTCTCTGGCGTTGACTTCTTAGGCCCTAACTATTCGATCTGGTGGAGCAATGCCATAGAGTGAAACGTAGGTTGCCCAGAACGTAGAAGTGACCATTACTTTCACACTGTTTGCAATTATTCATTTTATACGATGGAAAAGCTGTTGTATTTATATTGTATTTTATGCTTCTGGCGTTGACTTCTAAGGCCGTAGCTATTAGCTGTGGTGGAGCAACGCCCTACAGTGACGCCTAGGTTGCCCGGAACGTAGAAATGACCATTAATTTCACAATGTTTGCAAATATTCATTTTATACAATGGAAAAACTGTTGTACTTATATTGTATTTTATTCTTCTGTCGTTGAATTCCAAGTCCATAGCTATTCGATCTGGTGGAGCAACGCCCTAGAGTGAAACCTAGGTTGCTCGGAATGTAGAAATGACCATAACTTTCACACTGGTCCAAATTATTCGTTTTATACGATGGAAAAGCTGTTGTGTTTTGTATCGTATTTTATGATTCGGGCGTTGACTTCTAAGGCCCTAACTATTCGATCTAGTGGAGCCACGCACTAGAGTGAAGCCTAGGTTGCCGGGAACGTAGAAATGACCAGAACTTTCACACTGGTTGCTATTATTCGTTTTATACGATGGAAAAACTGTTAAATTTATATTGTATTTTATGCTTCTGGCGTTGACTTCTTAGGCCCTAACTTCTCGATCTGGTGGAACAACGCCCTACAGTGAAGCCTAGGATGCCCGGAACGTAGAAATGACCATCACTTGCACACTGGTTGCAATTATTTCTGTTATACGACGGAAAAGCTCTTGTATATTTAGTGTATTTTATGCTTCGGGCGTTGACTTCTATGGCCCTACCTATTCGATCTGGTGGAGCAACACCCTACAGTCAATCCTAGGTTGCCCGGAACGTAGAAATGAAAATAACATTCACACCGGTTGCAATTATTCCTGCTATACGATGGAAAAACTCTTGCATTTTTATTGTATTTTATGCTTCTAGCGTTGACTTCTAAGGCCGTAGATATTCGATGTGGTGGAACAACGCCCTAGAGTGAAGCCTAGGTTGTCCGGAACGTAGAAATGACCATTACCTTCACACTGTGTGCTATTATTCATTTTATACGATGGAAAAGGTGTTGTATTTATATTGTATTTTATGCTTCTGGCGTTGACTTCTAAGGCCGTAGCTATTAGATGTGGTGGAGTAACGCCCTAGAGTGACGCCTAGGTTGCCTGGAACGTAGAAATGACCATTACTTTCTCAATGTTTCCAATTATTCATTTTATACGATGGAAAAACTGTTGTACTTATATTGTATTTTATTCTTATGGCGTTGAATTCTAAGTCCCTAGCTATGCGATCTGGTGGAGCAACGCCCTAGAGTGAAACCTAGGTTGGCCGGAACGTAGAAATTACTCTAACTTTCACACTGATAGCAATTATTCGTTTTATACGATGGAAAAACTGTTCTATTTATGTTGTATTTCATGCTTCGGGCGTTGACTTCTAGGGCACTAACTATTCGATCTGGTGGAGCAGCGCCCTAGGGTGAAGCCTAGGTTGCCCGGAACGTAGAAATGACCATAACTTTCATACTGGTTGCAGTTATTCGTTAGATACGATGGAAAAACTGTTGCATTTATATTGTATTTTATGCTTCTGGCGCTGACTTCTAGGGCACTAACTATTCGATCTGGTGGAGCAGCGCCCTCGGGTGAAGCCTAGGTTGCCCGGAACGTAGAAATGACCATAACTTTCACACCGGTAGCAATTATTCGTTTTATACGATGGAAAAACTGTTGTATTAATATTGCATTTTATGATTCTGGCGTTGACTTCTTAGGTCCTAACTATTCGATCTGGTGGAACAATGCCCTAGAGTGAAGCCTAGGTTGCCCGGAACGCAGAAATGACCATCACTTTCAAACTGGTTGCAATTAATCCTGTTATAGATTGGAAAAACTGTTGTATTTTTATTGCATTTTATGCTTCTGGCGTTCACTTCTTAGGCCCTAACTATTCGATCTGGTGGAACAACGGCATAGGGTGAGGCCTAGCTTGCCCGGAACGTAGAAATGACCATTACCTTCACACTGTTTGCAATTATTCCTTTTATACGATGGAAAAGCTGTTGTATTTATATAGTTTTTTATGCTTCTGGCGTTTACTTCTAAAGACCTAACTATTCGATCTGGTGGAGCAACGCCCTAGAGTGAATCCTAGGCTGCTCGGAACGTAGAAATGACCATAACTTTCACACTGGTTGCAAATATTCGTTTTATACGATGCAAACGCTGTTGTATTTATATCGTATTTTATGCTTCTGGCGTTTACTTCTAAGGACCTAACTATTCGATCTGGTGGCGCAACGCCCTACAGTGGATCCTAGGTAGCTCGGAATGTAGAAATGACCGTAACTTTCACACTGGTTGCAATTATTCGTTTTATACGATGGAAACGCTGTTGTATTTCTATCGTATTTTATGCTTCTGGCGTTGACTTCTAAGGCACTAACTATTCGGTCTGGTGGTGCAACGCCCTAGAGTGAAGCCTAGGTTGCCCGGAACGTAGAATTGGTCATCACTTTCAAACTGGTTGCAATTATTCCTGTTATATGATGGAACCACTGTTGTATTTTTATTGCATTTTATGCTTCGGGCGTTGACTTCTATGGCCCTAACTATTCAATGTGTTGGAGCAACGCCCTAGGGTGAAGCCTAGGTTGACCGGAACAATGATATGCCATTACCTTCACACTGGTTGCAATTATTCCTGATATACGATGGAAAAACTGTTGCATCTTTAATGTATTTTATGCTTCTGGCGTTGACTTCGAAGGCCCTAACTATTCGATCTGGTGGAGCAACGCCCTTGAGTGACGCCTAGGTTGCCCGGAAAGTAGAAGTGACCATAACTTTCACACTGGTTGCAATTATACCTGTCATATGATGGAAACACTGTTGTATTTTTATTGCATTTTATGCTTCGGGCGTTGACTTCTAAGGCCCTAACTATTCAATCTGTTGGAGCAACGCCTTAGGGTGAAGCCTAGGTTGCCCGGAAAGGAGAAATGACCATCACTTTCAAACTGGTTGCAATTAATCCTGTTATACATTGGAAAAGCTGTTGTATTTTTTTGCATTTTATGCTTCTGGCGTTCACTTCTTAGGCCCTAACTATTCGATCTGGTGGAACAACGGCATAGGGTGAAGCCTAGCTGGCCCGGAACGTAGAAATGACCATTACCTTCACAATGTTTGCAATTATTCCTTTTATACGATGGAAAAGCTGTTGTATTTATATCGTATTTTATGCTTCTGGCGTTTACTTCTAAAGACCTAACTATTCGATCTGGTGGAGCAACGCCCTAGAGTGAATCCTAGGCTGCTCGGAATGTAGAAATGACCATAACTTTCACACTGGTTGCAAATATTCGTTTTATACGATGCAAACGCTGTTGTATATATATCGTATTTTATGCTTCTGGCGTTTACTTCTAAGGACCTAACTATTCGATCTGGTGGAGCAACGCCCTGGAGTGGACCCTAGGTGGCTCGAAATGTAGAAATGACCATAACTTTCACGCTGGTTGCAATTATTCGTTTTAGACGATGCAAACGCTGTTGTATTTATATCGTATTTTATGCTTCTGGCGTATACTTCTATGGACCTAACTATTCGATCTGGTGGAGCAACGCCCTAGAGTGGATCCCAGGTTACTCGGAATGTAGAAACGACCATAACTTTCACACTGGTTGCAATTATTCGTTTTATACGATGCAAACGCTGTTGTATTTATATCTTATTTTATGCTTCTGGCGTTGACTTCTAAGGCACTAACTATTCGATCTGGTAGAGCAACGCCCTGGAGTGAAGCCTAGGTTGCCCTGAACTTAGAATTGCCCATCACCTTCAAACTGGTCGCAATTATTCCTGTTATATGATGGAAACACTGTTGTATTTTTTTTGCATTTTATGGTTCGGGCGTAGACTTCTAAGGCCATAACTATTCAATCTGTGGGAGCAACGCCCTAGGGTGAAGCCTAGGTTGTTCGGAAAGTAGAAATGACCATAAGTTTCATACTGGTTGCAATTATTCGTTTTATACGATGCAAACGCTGTTGTATTTATATTGTATTTTATGCTTCTGGCGTTGACTTCTAAGGCCCTAGCTGTTCGACCTAGTGGAGCAACGCCCTAGGGTGAAGCCGAGGTTGCCCGGAAAGGAGAAATGACCATCACGTTCAAACTGGTTGCATTTAATCCTTTTATACGATGAAAAGGCTGTTGTATTTATATCGTATTTTATGCTTCTGGCGTTTACTTCTGAGGACCTAACTATTCGATCTGGTGGAGCAACGCCCTAGAGTGAAGCCTAGGTTGCTCGGAATGTGGAAATGACCATAACTTTCACACTGGTTGCAATTATTCGTTTTACGCGATGGAAACGCTGTTGTATTTATATTGTACTTTATGCCTCTGGCGTTGACTTCTATGGCCGTAGCTATTAGGTGAGGTGGAGCAACGCCCTAGAGTGACGCCTAGGGTGCTCGGAACGTAGAAATGACCATTACTTTCACACTGGTTGCAATTATTCGTTTTATACGATGGAAAACCTGTTGTATTTATATCTTATTTTATGCTTCTGGCCTTGACTTCTTAGGCCCGAACTATTCGATCTGGCGGAACAACGCCCTAGGGTGAAGCCTAGGTTGCCCGGAACGTAGAATTGGCCATCACTTTCAAACTGGTTGCAATTATTCCTGATATATGATGGAAACACTGTTGTATTTTTTTTGCATTTTATGGTTCGGGCGTTGACTTCTAAGGCCGTAACTATTCAATCTGTTGGAGCAACGCCCCAGAGTGAAGCCTGGGTTCCTCGGAATGTGGAAATGACCATAACTTTCACACTGGTTGCAATTATTCGTTTTAGACGATGGAAACGCTGTTGTATTTATATTGTACTTTATGCCTCCGGCGTTGACTTCTAAGGCCGTAGCTATTAGATGTGGTGGAGCAACGCCCTAGAGTGACGCCTAGGGAGCTCGGAACGTAGAAATGACCATTACTTTCACACTGGTTGCAATTATTCGTTTAATACGATGGAAACGCTGTTGTATTTATATTGTATTTTATGCCTTTGGCGTTGACTTCTAAGGCCGTCACTATTCGGTCTGGTGGAGCAACGCCCTGCAGTGAAACCCAGGTTGCCCGGAACGTAGAATTGGCCATCACTTTCAAACTGGTTGCAATTATTCCTGTTATATGATGGAAACACTGTTGTATTTTTTTTGCATTTTATGGTTCGGGCGTTGACTTCTAAGGCCCTAACTATTCAATCTGTTGGAGCAACGCCCTAGGGAGAAGCCTAGGTTGTTCGGAAAGTAGAAATGACCATAAGTTTCATACTGGTTGCAATTATTCGTTTTATACGATGGAAAAACTGTTGTACTTATATTGTATTTTATGCTTCTGGCGTTGACTTCTAAGGCACTAACTATTCGATCTGGCGGAGCAACGCCCTAGAGTGAAGCATAGGTTGCCCGGAAGGTAGAATTGGCCATCACTTTCAAACTGGTTGCAATTATTCGTTTTATACGATGGAAAAACTGTTGTATTTATATTGTATTTTATGCTTCTGGCGTTGACTTCAAAGGCACTAACTATTCTATCTGGTGGAGCAACGCCCTAGAGTGAAGTCTAGGTTGCCCGGAACGTAGAAATGACCATCACTTTCACACTGGTTGCAATTATACCTGTTATACGACGGAAAAGCTCTTGTATATTTAGTGTATTTTATGCTTCGGGCGTTGACTTCTATGGCCCTACCTATTCGATCTGGTGGAGCAACACCCTACAGTCAAGCCTAGGTTGCCCGGAACGTAGAAATGAAAATAACATTCACACCGGTTGCAATTATTCATGCTATACGATGGAAAAACTCTTGCATTTTTATTGTATTTTATGCTTCTAGCGTTGACTTCTAAGGCCGTAGCTATTCGATCTGGTGGAGCAGCGCCCTAGAGTGAAGCCTAGGTTGCCCGGAACGTAGAAATGACCATAACTTTCACACTGGTTGCAATTATTCATGCTATACGATGGAAAAGCTGTTGTATTCATATCGTATTTTATGTCTCTGGCGTTGACTTCTTAGGCCCTAACTATTCGATCTGGTGGAGCAATGCCATAGAGTGAAACGTAGGTTGCCCAGAACGTAGAAGTGACCATTACTTTCACACTGTTTGCAATTATTCATTTTATACGATGGAAAAGCTGTTGTATTTATATTGTATTTTATGCTTCTGGCGTTGACTTCTAAGGCCGTAGCTATTAGCTGTGGTGGAGCAACGCCCTACAGTGACGCCTAGGTTGCCCGGAACGTAGAAATGACCATTAATTTCACAATGTTTGCAATTATTCATTTTATACAATGGAAAAACTGTTGTACTTATATTGTATTTTATTCTTATGGCGTTGAATTCTAAGTCCCTAGCTATGCGATCTGGTGGAGCAACGCCCTAGAGTGAAACCTAGGTTGGCCGGAACGTAGAAGTTACTCTAACTTTCACACTGATAGCAATTATTCGTTTTATACGGACGAAAAACTGTTCTATTTATGTTGTATTTCATGCTTCGGGCGTTGACTTCTAGGGCACTAACTATTCGATCTGGTGGAGCAGCGCCCTAGGGTGAAGCCTAGGTTGCCCGGAACGTAGAAATGACCATAACTTTCATACTGGTTGCAATTATTCGTTTTATACGATGGAAAAACTGTTGTATTTATATTGTATTTTATGCTTCTGGCGCTGACTTCTAGGGTACTAACTATTCGATCTGGTGGAGCAACGCCCTAGGGTGAAGCCTAGATTGCCCGGAACGTAGAAGTGACCATTACTTTCACACTGTTTGCAATTATTCATTTTATACGATGGAAAAGCTGTTGTATTTATATTGTATTTTATGCTTCTGGCGTTGACTTCTAAGGCCGTAGCTATTAGCTGTGGTGGAGGAACGCCCTACAGTGACGCCTAGGTTGCCCGGAACGTAGAAATGACCATAACTTTCACACCGGTAGCAATTATTCGTTTTATACGATGGAAAAACTGTTGTATTAATATTGCATTTTATGATTCTGGCGATGACTTCTTAGGTCCTAACTATTCGATCTGGTGGAACAACGCCCTAGAGTGAAGCCTAGGTTGCTCGGAATGTAGAAATGACCATAACTTTCACACTGGTCCCAATTATTTGTTTTATACGATGGAAAAGCTGTTGTGTTTGTATCGTATTTTATGATGCGGGCGTTGACTTCTAAGGCCCTAACTATTCGATCTAGTGGAGCAACGGCCTAGAGTGAAGCCTAGGTTGCCGGGAACGTAGAAATGACCAGAACTTTCACCCTGGTTGCTATTATTCGTTTTATACGATGGAAAAACTGTTATATTTATATTGTATTTTATGCTTCTGGCGTTGACTTCTTAGGGCCTAACTTCTCGATTTGGTGGAACAACGCCCTAGAGTGAAGCCTAGGTTGCCCGGAACGTAAAAATGACCATCACTTTCACACTGTTTGCAATTATTCATTTTATACGATGGAAAAACTGTTCTATTTATGTTGCATTTCATGCTTCGGGCGTTGACTTCTAGGGCACTAACTATTCGATCTGGTGGAGCAGCGCCCTAGGGTGAAGCCTAGGTTGCCCGGAACGTAGAAATGACCATAACTTTCATACTGGTTGCAATTATTCGTTTTATACGATGGAAAAGCTGTTGTATTTATATCGTATTTTATGCTTCTGGCGTTTACTTCTAAGGACCTAACTATTCGATCTGGTGGCGCAACGCCCTACAGTGGATCCTAGGTAGCTCGGAATGTAGAAATGACCGTAACTTTCACACTGGTTGCAATTATTCGTTTTATACGATGGAAACGCTGTTGTATTTCTATCGTATTTTATGCTTCTGGCGTTTACTTCTAAAGACCTAACTATTCGATCTGGTGGAGCAACGCCCTAGAGTGAATCCTAGGCTGCTCGGAATGTAGAAATAACCATAACTTTCACACTGGTTGCAAATATTCGTTTTTTACGATGCAAACGCTGTTGTATTTATATCGTATTTTATGCTTCTGGCGTTTACTTCTAAGGACCTAACTATTCGATCTGGTGGAGCAACGCCCTAGAGTGGATCCTAGGTAGCTCGGAATGTAGAAATGACCGTAACTTTCACACTGGTTGCAATTATTCGTTTTATACGATGGAAACGCTGTTGTATTTCTATCGTATTTTATGCTTCTGGCGTTTGCTTCTAAGGACCTAACTATTCGATCTGGTGGAGCAACGCCCTAGAGTGGATCCTAGGTGGCTCGGAATGTAGAAATGACCATAACTTTCACACTGGTTGCAATTATTCGTTTTATACGTTGCAAACGCTGTTGTATTTATATCGTATTTTATGCTTCTGGCGTATACTTCTATGGACCTAACTATTCGATCTGGTGGAGCAACGCCCTAGAGTGGATCCCAGGTTACTCGGAATGTTGAAATGACCATAGCTTTCACACTGGTTGCAATTATTCGCTTTATACAATGCAAACGCTGTTGTATTTATATCGTATTTTATGCTTCTGGCGTTGACTTCTAAGGCACTAACTATTCGGTCTGGTGGTGCAACGCCCTAGAGTGAAGCCTAGGTTGCCCGGAACGTAGAATTGGTCATCACTTTCAAACTGGTTGCAATTATTCCTGTTATATGATGGAACCACTGTTGTATTTTTATTGCATTTTATGCTTCGGGCGTTGACTTCTATGGCCCTAACTATTCAATGTGTTGGAGCAACGCCCTAGGGTGAAGCCTAGGTTGACCGGAACAATGATATGCCATTACCTTCACACTGGTTGCAATTATTCCTGATATACGATGGAAAAACTGTTGCATCTTTAATGTATTTTATGCTTCTGGCGTTGACTTCGAAGGCCCTAACTATTCGATCTGGTGGAGCAACGCCCTTGAGTGACGCCTAGGTTGCCCGGAAAGTAGAAGTGACCATAACTTTCACACTGGTTGCAATTATACCTGTCATATGATGGAAACACTGTTGTATTTTTATTGCATTTTATGCTTCGGGCGTTGACTTCTAAGGCCCTAACTATTCAATCTGTTGGAGCAACGCCTTAGGGTGAAGCCTAGGTTGCCCGGAAAGGAGAAATGACCATCACTTTCAAACTGGTTGCAATTAATCCTGTTATACATTGGAAAAGCTGTTGTATTTTTATTGCATTTTATGCTTCTGGCGTTCACTTCTTAGGCCCTAACTATTCGATCTGGTGGAACAACGGCATAGGGTGAAGCCTAGCTGGCCCGGAACGTAGAAATGACCATTACCTTCACAATGTTTGCAATTATTCCTTTTATACGATGGAAAAGCTGTTGTATTTATATCGTATTTTATGCTTCTGGCGTTTACTTCTAAAGACCTAACTATTCGATCTGGTGGAGCAACGCCCTAGAGTGAATCCTAGGCTGCTCGGAATGTAGAAATGACCATAACTTTCACACTGGTTGCAAATATTCGTTTTATACGATGCAAACGCTGTTGTATATATATCGTATTTTATGCTTCTGGCGTTTACTTCTAAAGACCTAACTATTCGATCTGGTGGAGCAACGCCCTGGAGTGGACCCTAGGTGGCTCGAAATGTAGAAATGACCATAACTTTCACGCTGGTTGCAATTATTCGTTTTATACGATGCAAACGCTGTTGTATTTATATCGTATTTTATGCTTCTGGCGTATACTTCTATGGACCTAACTATTCGATCTGGTGGAGCAACGCCCTAGAGTGGATCCCAGGTTACTCGGAATGTAGAAACGACCATAACTTTCACACTGGTTGCAATTATTCGTTTTATACGATGCAAACGCTGTTGTATTTATATCTTATTTTATGCTTCTGGCGTTGACTTCTAAGGCACTAACTATTCGATCTGGTAGAGCAACGCCCTGGAGTGAAGCCTAGGTTGCCCTGAACTTAGAATTGCCCATCACCTTCAAACTGGTCGCAATTATTCCTGTTATATGATGGAAACACTGTTGTATTTTTTTTGCATTTTATGGTTCGGGCGTAGACTTCTAAGGCCATAACTATTCAATCTGTGGGAGCAACGCCCTAGGGTGAAGCCTAGGTTGTTCGGAAAGTAGAAATGACCATAAGTTTCATACTGGTTGCAATTATTCGTTTTATACGATGGAAAAGCTGTTGTATTTATATTGTATTTTATGCTTCTGGCGTTGACTTCTAAGGCACTAACTATTCGGTCTGGTGGAGCAACGCCCTAGAGTGAAGCCTAGGTTGCCCGGAAGGTAGAATTGGCCATCACTTTCAAACTGGTTGCAATTATTCGTTTTATACGATGGAAAAACTGTTGTATTTATATTGTATTTTATGCTTCTGGCGTTGACTTCTAAGGCACTAACTATTCGATCTGGTGGAGCAGCGCCCTAGAATGAAGCCTAGGTTGCCCGGAACGTAGAATTGGTCATCACTTTCAAACTGGTTGCAATTATTCCTGTTATATGATGGAAACACTGTTGTATTTATATTGTATTTTATGCTTCTGGCGTTGACTTCTAAGGCCCTAGCTATTCGATCTGGTGGAGCAACGCCCTAGAGTGAAGCCTAGGTTGCCCGGAAAGGAGTAATGACCATCACTTTCAAACTGGTTGCAATTAATCCTGTTATACATTGGAAAAACTGTTGCATTTTTATTGCATTTTATGCTTCTGGCGTTCACTTCTTAGGCCCTAGCTATTCGATCGGGTGGAACAACGGCCTAGGGTGAAGCATAGCTTGCCCGGAACGTAGGAATGACCATTACCTTCACACTGTTTGCAATTATTCCTTTTATACGATGGAAAAGCTGTTGTATTTATATCGTATTTTATGCTTCTGGCGTTGACTTTTTAGGCCGTAACTATTCGGTCTGGTGGAGCAACGCCCTGGAGTGAAACCTAGGTTGCCCGGAACGTAGAATTGGCCATCACTTTCAAACTGGTTGCAATTATTGCTGTTATATGAAGGAAACACTGTTGTATTTTTTTTGCATTTTATGGTTCGGGCGTTGACTTCTAAGGCCCTAACTATTGAATCCGTTGGAGCAACGCCCTGGGGTGAAGCCTAGGTTGCTCAGAAAGTAGAAATGACCATAAGTTTCATACTGGATACAATTATTCGTTTTATACGATGGAAAAACTGTTGTATTTATATTGTATTTTATGCTTCTGGCGTTGACTTCTAAGGCACTAACTATTCGATCTGGTGGAGCAACGCCCTAGAGTGCAGCCTAGGTTGCCCGGAAGGTAGAATTGGCCATCACTTTCAAACTGGTTGCAATTATTGCTGTTATATGAAGGAAACACTGTTGTATTTTTTTTGCATTTTATGGTTCGGGCGTTGACTTCTAAGGCCCTAACTATTCAATCCGTTGGAGCAACGCCCTGGGGTGAAGCCTAGGTTGCTCAGAAAGTAGAAATGACCATAAGTTTCATACTGGATACAATTATTCGTTTTATACGATGGAAAAACTGTTGTATTTATATTGTATTTTATGCTTCTGGCGTTGACTTCTAAGGCACTAACTATTCGATCTGGTGGAGCAACGCCCTAGAGTGCAGCCTAGGTTGCCCGGAAGGTAGAATTGGCCATCACTTTCAAACTGGTTGCAATTATTCGTTTTATACGATGGAAAAACTGTTGTATTTATGTTGTATTTTATGCTTCTGGCGTTGACTTCTAAGGCACTAGCTATGCGATCTGGTGGAGCAACGCCCTAGAGTGATACCTAGGTTTCCCGGAACGTAGAAATTACCATAACTTTCACACTGATAGCAATTATTCGTTATATACAATGGAAAAACTGTTCTATTTATTTTGTATTTTATGCTACGGGCGTTGACTTCTATGGCCCTACCTATTCGATCTGGTGGTGTAACACCCTACAGTCAAGCCTAGGTTGCCCGGAACGTAGAAATGAAAATAACATTCACACCGGTTGCAATTATTCATGCTATACGATGGAAAAACTGTTGCATTTTTATTGTATTTTATGCTTCTGTCGTTGACTTCTAAGGCCGTAGCTATTAGATGTGGTGGAGTAACGCCCTAGAGTGACGCCTAGGTTGCCTGGAACGTAGAAATGACCATTACTTTCACAATGTTTCCAATTATTCATTTTATACGATGGAAAAACTGTTGTACTTAAATTGTATTTTATTCTTATGGCGTTGACTTCTAAGGCCCTAGCTATTCGATCTAGTGGAGCAACGCCCTAGAGTGAAGCCTAGGTTGCCCGGAAAGGAGAAATGACCATCACTTTCAAATTGGTTGCAATTAATCCTGTTATAGATTGGAAAAACTGTTGTATTTTTATTGCATTTTATGCTTCTGGCGTTCACTTCTTAGGCCCTAACTATTCGATCTGGTGGAACAACGGCATAGGGTGAAGCCTAGCTTGCCCGGAACGTAGATATGACCATTACCTTCACACTGTTTGCAATTATTCCTTTTATACGATGGAAAAGCTGTTGTATTTATATAGTTTTTTATGCTTCTGGCGTTTACTTCTAAAGACCTAACTATTCGATCAGGTGGAGCAACGCCCTAGAGTGAATCCTAGGCTGCTCGGAATGTAGAAATAACCATAACTTTCACACTGGTTGCAAATATTCGTTTTTTACGATGCAAACGCTGTTGCATTTATATCGTATTTTATGCTTCTGGCGTTTACTTCTAAGGACCTAACTATTCGATCTGGTGGAGCAACGCCCTAGAGTGGATCCTAGGTAGCTCGGAATGTAGAAATGACCGTAACTTTCACACTGGTTGCAATTATTCGTTTTATACGATGGAAACGCTGTTGTATTTCTATCGTATTTTATGCTTCTGGCGTTTGCTTCTAAGGACCTAACTATTCGATCTGGTGGAGCAACGCCCTAGAGTGGATCCTAGGTGGCTCGGAATGTAGAAATGACCATAACTTTCACACTGGTTGCAATTATTCGTTTTATACGTTGCAAACGCTGTTGTATTTATATCGTATTTTATGCTTCTGGCGTATACTTCTATGGACCTAACTATTCGATCTGGTGGAGCAACGCCCTAGAGTGGATCCCAGGTTACTCGGAATGTTGAAATGACCATAGCTTTCACACTGGTTGCAATTATTCGCTTTATACAATGCAAACGCTGTTGTATTTATATCGTATTTTATGCTTCTGGCGTTGACTTCTAAGGCACTAACTATTCGGTCTGGTGGTGCAACGCCCTAGAGTGAAGCCTAGGTTGCCCGGAACGTAGAATTGGTCATCACTTTCAAACTGGTTGCAATTATTCCTGTTATATGATGGAACCACTGTTGTATTTTTATTGCATTTTATGCTTCGGGCGTTGACTTCTATGGCCCTAACTATTCAATGTGTTGGAGCAACGCCCTAGGGTGAAGCCTAGGTTGACCGGAACAATGATATGCCATTACCTTCACACTGGTTGCAATTATTCCTGATATACGATGGAAAAACTGTTGCATCTTTAATGTATTTTATGCTTCTGGCGTTGACTTCGAAGGCCCTAACTATTCGATCTGGTGGAGCAACGCCCTTGAGTGACGCCTAGGTTGCCCGGAAAGTAGAAGTGACCATAACTTTCACACTGGTTGCAATTATTCCTGATATACGATGGAAAAACTGTTGCATCTTTAATGTATTTTATGCTTCTGGCGTTGACTTCGAAGGCCCTAACTATTCGATCTGGTGGAGCAACGCCCTTGAGTGACGCCTAGGTTGCCCGGAAAGTAGAAGTGACCATAACTTTCACACTGGTTGCAATTATACCTGTCATATGATGGAAACACTGTTGTATTTTTATTGCATTTTATGCTTCGGGCGTTGACTTCTAAGGCCCTAACTATTCAATCTGTTGGAGCAACGCCTTAGGGTGAAGCCTAGGTTGCCCGGAACGTAGAATTGACCATCACTTTCAAACTGGTTGCAATTATTGCTGTTATATGATGGAAACACTGTTGTATTTTTTTTGCATTTTATGGTTCGGGCGTTGACTTCTAAGGCCCTAACTATTCAATCCGTTGGAGCAACGCCCTAGGGTGAAGCCTAGGTTCCTCGGAAAGTAGAAATGACCATAAGTTTCATACTGGTTGCAATTATTCGTTTTATACGATGTAAAAACTGTTGTATTTATATTGTATTTTATGCTTCGGGCGTTGACTTCTATGGGCCTACCTATTCGATCTGGTGGTGTAACACCCTACAGTCAAGCCTAGGTTGCCCGGAACGTAGAAATGAAAATAACATTCACACCGGTTGCAATTATTCATGCTGTACGATGGAAAAACTGTTGCATTTTTATTGTATTTTATGGTTCTGGCGTTGACTTCTAAGGCTGTAGCTATTAGATGTGGTGGAGTAACGCCCTAGAGTGACGCCTAGGTTGCCTGGAACGTAGAAATGACCATTACTTTCACAATGTTTCCAATTATTCATTTTATACGATGGAAAAACTGTTGTACTTAAATTGTATTTTATTCTTATGGCGTTGAATTCTAAATCCCTAGCTATGCGATCTGGTGGAGCAACGCCATAGAGTGAAACCTAGGTTGCCCGGAACGTAGAAATTACCATAACTTACACACTGATAGCAATTATTCGTTTTATTAGATGGAAAAACTGATCTATTTATGTTGTATTTCATGCTTCGGGCGTTGACTTCTAAGGCCCTAACTATTCAATCTGTTGGAACAACGCCTTAGGGTGAAGCCTAGGTTGCCCGGAAAGTAGAAATGACCATAACTTTCACACTGGTCGCAATTATTCATGCTATACGATGGTAAAGCTGTTGTATTCATATCGTATTTTATGTCTCTGGCGTTGACTTCTTAGGCCCTAACTATTCGATCTGGTGGAGCAATGCCATAGAGTGAAACGTAGGTTGCCCAGAACGTAGAAGTGACCATTACTTTCACACTGTTTGCAATTATTCATTTTATACGATGGAAAAGCTGTTGTATTTATATTGTATTTTATGCTTCTGGCGTTGACTTCTAAGGCCGTAGCTATTAGCTGTGGTGGAGCAACGCCCTACAGTGACGCTTAGGTTGCCCGGAACGTAGAAATGACCATTAATTTCACAATGTTTGCAAATATTCATTTTATACAATGGAAAAACTGTTGTACTTATATTGTATTTTATTCTTCTGTCGTTGAATTCCAAGTCCATAGCTATTCGATCTGGTGGAGCAACGCCATAGAGTGAAACCTAGGTTGCTCGGAATGCAGAAATGACCATAACTTTCACACTGGTCCAAATTATTCGTTTTATACGATGGAAAAGCTGTTGTGTTTTGTATCGTATTTTATGATTCGGGCGTTGACTTCTAAGGCCCTAACTATTCGATCTAGTGGAGCCACGCACTAGAGTGAAGCCTAGGTTGCCGGGAACGTAGAAATGACCAGAACTTTCACACTGGTTGCTATTATTCGTTTTATACGATGGAAAAACTGTTAAATTTATATTGTATTTTATGCTTCTGGCGTTGACTTCTTAGGCCCTAACTTCTCGATCTGGTGGAACAACGCCCTACAGTGAAGCCTAGGTTGCCCGGAACGTAGAAATGACCATCACTTGCACACTGGTTGCAATTATTTCTGTTATACGACGGAAAAGCTCTTGTATATTTAGTGTATTTTATGCTTCGGGCGTTGACTGCTATGGCCCTACCTATTCGATCTGGTGGAGCAACACCCTACAGTCAATCCTAGGTTGCCCGGAACGTAGAAATGAAAATAACATTCACACCGGTTGCAATTATTCATGCTATACGATGGAAAAACTCTTGCATTTTTATTGTATTTTATGCTTCTAGCGTTGACTTCTAAGGCCGTAGATATTCGATGTGGTGGAACAACGCCCTAGAGTGAAGCCTAGGTTGTCCGGAACGTAGAAATGACCATTACCTTCACACTGTGTGCTATTATTCATTTTATACGATGGAAAAGGTGTTGCATTTATATTGTATTTTATGCCTCTGGCGTTGACTTCTAAGGCCGTAGCTATTAGATGTGGTGGAGTAACGCCCTAGAGTGACGCCTAGGTTGCCTGGAACGTAGAAATGACCATTACTTTCTCAATGTTTCCAATTATTCATTTTATACGATGGAAAAACTGTTGTACTTATATTGTATTTTATTCTTATGGCGTTGAATTCTAAGTCCCTAGCTATGCGATCTGGTGGAGCAACGCCCTAGAGTGAAACCTAGGTTGGCCGGAACGTAGAAATTACTCTAACTTTCACACTGATAGCAATTATTCGTTTTATACGATGGAAAAACTGTTCTATTTATGTTGTATTTCATGCTTCGGGCGTTGACTTCTAGGGCACTAACTATTCGATCTGGTGGAGCAGCGCCCTAGGGTGAAGCCTAGGTTGCCCGGAACGTAGAAATGACCATAACTTTCATACTGGTTGCAGTTATTCGTTAGATACGATGGAAAAACTGTTGCATTTATATTGTATTTTATGCTTCTTGCGCTGAGTTCTAGGGCACTAACTATTCGATCTGGTGGAGCAGCGCCCTAGGGTGAAGCCTAGGTTGCCCGGAACGTAGAAATGACCATAACTTTCACACCGGTAGCAATTATTCGTTTTATACGATGGAAAAACTGTTGTATTAATATTGCATTTTATGATTCTGGCGTTGACTTCTTAGGTCCTAACTATTCGATCTGGTGGAACACTGCCCTAGAGTGAAGCCTAGGTTGCCCGGAACGCAGAAATGACCATCACTTTCAAACTGGTTGCAATTAATCCTGTTATAGATTGGAAAAACTGTTGTATTTTTATTGCATTTTATGCTTCTGGCGTTCACTTCTTAGGCCCTAACTATTCGATCTGGTGGAACAACGGCATAGGGTGTGGCCTAGCTTGCCCGGAACGTAGAAATGACCATTACCTTCACACTGTTTGCAATTATTCCTTTTATACGATGGAAAAGCTGTTGTATTTATATAGTTTTTTATGCTTCTGGCGTTCACTTGTAAGGTCCTAACTATTGAATCTGTTGGAGCAACGCCCTAGGGTGAAGCCTAGCTTGCTCGGAAAGTAGAAATGATCATAAGTTTCATACTGCTTGCAATTATTCGTTTTATACGATGGAAACACTGTTGTATTTTTATTGCATTTTATGCTTCGGGCGTTGACTTCTAAGGCCCTAACTATTCAATCTGTTGGAGCAACGCCCTAGGGAGAAACCTAGGTTGTTCGGAAAGTAGAAATGACCATCAGTTTCATACTGGTTGCAATTATTCGTTTTATACGATGGGGAAACTGTTGTATTTATATTGTATTTTATGCTTCTCGCGTTGACTTCTAAGGCCCTAACTATTCAATCCGTTGGTGCAACGCCCTAGAGTGAAGCCTAGGTTGCGCGGAAAGGAGAAATGACCATCAATTTCAAACTGGTTGCAATTAACCCTATTATACATTGGAAAAACTGTGGCATTTTTATTGCATTTTATGCTTCTGGCGTTCACTTCTTAGGCCCTATCTATTCGATCTGGTGGAACAACGGCCTAGGGTGAAGCCTAGCTTGCCCGGAACGTAGAAACGACCATTACCTTCACACTGTTTGCAATTATTCCTTTTATACGATGGAAAAGCTGTTGTATTTATATCGTATTTTATGCTTCTGGCGTTGACTTCTTAGGCCGTAACTATTCGGTCTGTTGGAGCAACGCCCTGGAGTGAAACCTCGGTTGCCCGGAACGTAGAATTGGCCATCACATTCAAACTGGTTGCAATTATTGCTGTTATATGATGGAAACACTGTTGTATTTTTTTTGCATTTTATGCTTCTGGCGTTGACTTCTAAGGCACTAACTATTCGATCTGGTGGAGCAACGCCCTAGAGTGAAGCCTAGGTTGCCCGGAACGTAGAATTGGTCATCACTTTCAAATTGGTTGCAATTATTCCTGTTATATGATGGAAACACTGTTGTATTTTTATTGCGTTTTATGCTTCGGGCGTTGACTTCTAAGGCCCTAACTATTCAACCTGTTGGAGCAATGCCCTAGGGTGAAGCCTAGCTTGCTCGGAAAGTAGAAATGACCATGAGTTTCATACTGGTTGCAATTATTCGTTTTATACGATGGAAAAGCTGTTGTACTTATATCGTATTTTATGCTTCTGGCGTTGGCTTCTTAGGCCGTAACTGTTCGGTCTGGTGGAGCAACGCCATGGAGAGAAGCCTAGGTTGCCCGGAACGTTGAATTGGCCATCACTTTCAAACTGGTTGCAATTATTCCTGTTATATGATGGAAACACTGTTGTATTTTTTTTGCATTTTATGGTTCGGGCGTTCACTTCTAAGGTCCTAACTATTGAATCTGTTGGAGCAACGCCCTAGGGTGAAGCCTAGCTTGCTCGGAAAGTAGAAATGACCATAAGTTTCATACTGCTTGCAATTATTCGTTTTATACGATGGAAACACTGTTGTATTTTTATTGCATTTTATGCTTTGGGCGTTGACTTCTGGGGCCCTAACTATTCAATCTGTTGGAGCAACGCCCTACGGTGAGGCCTAGGTTGCTCGGAAAGTAGAAATGACCATCAGTTACATACTGGTTGCAATTATTCGTTTTATACGATGGAAAAACTGTTGTATTTATATTGTATTTTATGCTTCTGGCGTTGACTTCTAAGGCCCTAGCTATTCGATCTGGTGAATCAACGACCTAGAGTGAATCCTAGGTTGCTCGGAATGTAGAAATGACCATAACGTTCACACTGGTTGCAATTATTCGTTTTATACGAAGCAAACGCTGTTGTATTTATATCGTATTTTATGCTTCTGGCGTTTACTTCTAAGGACCTAACTATTCGATCTGGTGGAGCAACGCCCAAGAGTGGATCCTGGGTTGCTCGGAATGTAGAAATGACCATAACTTTCACACTGGATGCAATTATTCGTTTTATACGATGGAAACGCTGTTGTATTTATATTGTACTTCATGCCTCTGGCGTTGACTTCTAAGGCCGTAGCTATTAGATGTGGTGGAGCAACGCCCTAGAGTGACGCCTAGGGTGCTCGGAACGTAGAAATGACCATTACTTTCACACTGGTTGCAATTATTCGTTTTATACGATGGAATAGCTGTTGTATTTATATCGTATTTTATGCTTCTGGCGTTGACTTCTTAGGCCGTAACTATTCGGTCTGGTGGAGCAACGCCCTGGAGTGAAACCTAGGTTGCCCGGAACGTAGAATTGGCCATCACTTTCAAACTGGTTGCAATTATTCCTGTTATATGATGGAAACACTGTTGTATTTTTTTTGCATTTTATGGTTCGGGCGTTGACTTCTAAGGCCCTAACTATTCGATCTGGTGGAACAACGGCCTAGGGTGAAGCCTAGCGTGCCCGGAACGTAGAAATGACCATTACCTTCACACCGTCTGCAATTATTCCTTTTATACGATGGAAAAGCTGTTGTATTTATATCATACTTTATGCTTCTGGCGTTGACTTCTTAGGCCGTAACTATTCGGTCTGGTGGAGCAACGCCCTGGAGTGAAACCTAGGTTGCCCGGAACGTAGAATTGGCCATCACTTTCAAACTGGTTGCAATTATTGCTGTTATATGATGGAAACACTGTTGTATTTTTATTGCATTTTATGGTTCGGGCGTTGACTTCTAAGGTCCTAACTATTCAATCCGTTGGAGCAACGCCCTAGGGTGAAGCATAGTTTGCTCGGAAAGTAGAAATGACCATAAGTTTCATACTGGTTGCAATTATTCGTTTTATACGATGGAAAAACTGTTGTATTTATATTGTATTTTATGCTTCTGGCGTTGACTTCTAAGGCACTAACTATTCGATCCGGTGGAGCGACGCCCTAGGGTGAAGCCTAGGTTGCCCGGAACGTAGAATTGGCCATCACTTTCCAAATTGGTTGCAATTATTCCTGTTATATTATGGAAACACTGTTGTATTTTTATTGCATTATATGCTTCTGGCGTTGACTTCTAAGGCCCTAACTATTCAATCCGTTGGAGCAACGCCCTAGGGTGAAGCCTAGTTTGCTCGGAAAGTAGAAATGACCATAAGTTTCATACTGGTTGCAATTATTCGTTTTATACGATGGAAAAACTGTTGTATTTATATCGTATTTTATGCTTCTGGCGTTGACTTCTTGGGTCGTAACTATTCCGTCTGGTGGAGCAACGCCCTGGAGTGAAACCTAGGTTGCCCGGAACGTAGACTTGGCCATCACTTTCCAAATTGGTTGCAATTATTCCTGTTATATTATGGAAACACTGTTGTATTTTTATTGCATTATATGCTTCGGGCGTTGACTGCTAAGGCCCTAACTATTCAATCTGTTGGACCAACGCCCTAGGGTGAAGCCTAGGTTGCTCGGAAAGTAGAAATGACCATAAGTTTCATACTGGTTGCAATTATTCGTTTTATACGATGGAAAAACTATTGTATTTATATTGTATCTTATGCTTCTGGCGTTGACTTCTAAGGCCCTAGCTGTTCGACCTAGTGGAGCAACGCCCTAGGGTGAAGCCGAGGTTGCCCGGAAAGGAGAAATGACCATCACGTTCAAACTGGTTGCATTTAATCCTTTTATACGATGAAAAGGCTGTTGTATTTATATCGTATTTTATGCTTCTGGCGTTTACTTCTGAGGACCTAACTATTCGATCTGGTGGAGCAACGCCCTAGAGTGAAGCCTAGGTTGCTCGGAATGTGGAAATGACCATAACTTTCACACTGGTTGCAATTATTCGTTTTACACGATGGAAACGCTGTTGTATTTATATTGTACTTTATGCCTCTGGCGTTGACTTCTATGGCCGTAGCTATTAGATGAGGTGGAGCAACGCCCTAGAGTGACGCCTAGGGTGCTCGGAACGTAGAAATGACCATTACTTTCACACTGGTTGCAATTATTCGTTTTATACGATGGAAAACCTGTTGTATTTATATCTTATTTTATGCTTCTGGCCTTGACTTCTTAGGCCCGAACTATTCGATCTGGTGGAACAACGCCCTAGGGTGAAGCCTAGGTTACCCGGAACGTAGAATTGGCCATCACTTTCAAACTGGTTGCAATTATTCCTGATATATGATGGAAACACTGTTGTATTTTTTTTGCATTTTATGGTTCGGGCGTTGACTTCTAAGGCCCTAACTATTCAATCTGTTGGAGCAACGCCCCAGAGTGAAGCCTGGGTTCCTCGGAATGTGGAAATGACCATAACTTTCACACTGGTTGCAATTATTCGTTTTAGACGATGGAAACGCTGTTGTATTTATATTGTACTTTATGCCTCCGGCGTTGACTTCTAAGGCCGTAGCTATTAGATGTGGTGGAGCAACGCCCTAGAGTGACGCCTAGGGAGCTCGGAACGTAGAAATGACCATTACTTTCACACTGGTTGCAATTATTCGTTTTATACGATGGAAACGCTGTTGTATTTATATTGTATTTTATGCCTTTGGCGTTGACTTCTAAGGCCGTCACTATTCGGTCTGGTGGAGCAACGCCCTGCAGTGAAACCCAGGTTGCCCGGAACGTAGAATTGGCCATCACTTTCAAACTGGTTGCAATTATTCCTGTTATATGATGGAAACACTGTTGTATTTTTTTTGCATTTTATGGTTCGGGCGTTGACTTCTAAGGCCCTAACTATTCAATCTGTTGGAGCAACGCCCTAGGGTGAAGCCTAGGTTGTTCGGAAAGTAGAAATGACCATAAGTTTCATACTGGTTGCAATTATTCGTTTTATACGATGGAAAAACTGTTGTACTTATATTGTATTTTATGCTTCTGGCGCTGACTTCTAAGGCACTAACTATTCGATCTGGCGGAGCAACGCCCTAGAGTGAAGCATAGGTTGCCCGGAACGTAGAATTGGCCATCACTTTCAAACTGGCTGCAATTATTCCTGTTATATGATGGAAACACTGTTGTATTTTTTTTGCGTTTTATGGTTCGGGCGTTGTCTTCTAAGGCCCTAACTATTCAATCTGTTGGAGCAACGCCCTAGGGTGAAGCCTAGCTTGCTCGGAAAGTAGAAATGACCATAAGTTTCATACTGGTTGCAATTATTCGTTTTATACGATGGAAAAGCTGTTGTATTTATATCGTATTTTATGCTTCTGGGGTTGCCTTCTTAGGCCGTAACTATTCGGTCTGGAGGAGCAACGCCCTGGAGTGATACCTAGGTTGCCCGGAACGTACAATTGGCCATCACTTTCAAACTGCTTGCAATTACTCCTGTTATATGATGGAAGCACTGTTGTATTTTTTTTGCATTTTATGGTTCGGGCGTTGACTTCTAAGGCCCCAACTATTCAATCCGTTGGAGCAACGCCCTAGGGTGAAGCCTAGGTTGCTCGGAAAGTGGAAATGACCATAAGTTTCATACTGGTTGCAATTATTCGTTTTATACGATCTAAAGACTGTTGTATTTATAATGTATTTTATGCTTCTGGCCTTGACTTCTTAGGCCGTAACTATTCGGTCTGGAGGAGCAACGCCCTGGAGTGAAACCTAGGTTGCCCGGAACGTAGAATTGGCCATCACTTTCAAACTGGTTGCAATTATTCCTGATATATGATGGAAACACTGTTGTATTTTTTTTGCATTTTATGGTTCGGGCGTTGACTTCTAATGCACTATCTTTTCGATCTGGTGGAGCAACGCTCTAGAGTGAATCCTAGGTTGCTCGGAATGTAGAAATGACCATAACTTTCACACTGGTTGCAATTATTCGTTTTATACGATGGAAACGCTGTTGTATTTATATTGTACTTTATGCCTCTGGCGTTGACTTCTAAGGCCGTAGCTATTGGATGTGGTGGAGCGACGCCCTAGAGTGACGCCTAGGGTGCTCGGAACGTAGAAATGACCATTACTTTCACACTGGTTGCAATTATTCGTTTTATAAGATGGAAAAGCTGTTGTATTTATTTCGTATTTTATGCTTCTGGCGTTGACTTCTAAGGCCCTAACTATTCAATCTGTTAGAGCAACGCCCTAGGGTGAAGCCTAGGTTGCTCGGAAAGTAGAAATGACCATATGTTTAATACTGGTTGCAATTATTCGTTTTATACGATGGAAAAACTGTTGTATTTATATTGTGTTTTATACTTCTGGCGTTGACTTCTAAGGCCCTAGCTGTTCGATCTAGTGGAGCAACGCCCTAGAATGAAGCCTAGGTTGCCCGGAAAGGAGAAATGACCATCACGTTCAAGCTGGTTGCAATTAATCCTTTTATACGATGGAATTGCTGTTGTATTTATATCGTATTTTATGCTTCTGGCGTTTACTTCTAAGGACCTAACTATTCGATCTGGTGGAGCAACGCCCCAGAGTGAAGCCTGGCTTCCTCGGAATGTGGAAATGACCATAACTTTCACACTGGTTGCAATTATTCGTTTTAGACGATGGAAACGCTGTTGTATTTATATTGTACTTTATGCCTCTGGCGTTGACTTCTAAGGCCGTAGCTATTAGATGTGGTGGAGCAACGCCCTAGAGTGACGCCTAGGGAGCTCGGAACGTAGAAATGACCATTACTTTCACACTGGTTGCAATTATTCGTTTTATACGATGGAAAAGCTGTTGTATTTATTTCGTATTTTATGCTTCTGGCGTTGACTTCTTAGGCCGTAACTATTCGGTCTGGTGGAGCTACGCCCTAGAGCGAAGCCTAGGTTGCCCGGAACGTAGAATTGGCCATCACTTTCAAGCTGGTTGCAATTATTCCTGTTATATGACGGAAACACTGTTGTATTTTTTTTGCATTTTACGGTTCGGGCGTTGACTTCTAAGGTCCTAACTATTCAATCTGTTGGAGCAACGCCCTAGGGTGAAGCCTATGTTGCTCTGAAAGTAGAAATGACCATAAGTTTCATACTGGTTGCAATTATTCGTTTTATACGATGGAAAAGCTGTTGTATTTATATCGTATTTTATGCTTCTGGCGTTGACTTCTAAGGCCCTGACTATTCAATCTGTTGGAGCAACGCCCTAGGGCGAAGCCTAGGTTGCTCGGAAAGTAGAAATGACCATAAGTTTCATACTGGTTGCAATTACTCGTTTCATACGATGGAAAAAGCTGTTGTATTTATATTGTATTTTATGCTTCTGGCGTTGACTTCTAAGGCACTAACTATTCGATCTGGTGGAGCAACGCCCTAGAGTGAAGCCTAGGTTGCCCGGAACGTAGAATTGGTCATCACTTTCAAACTGGTTGCAATTATTCCTGTTATAGGATGGAAACACTGATGTATTTTTATTGCATTTTATGCTTCGGGCGTTGACTTCTAAGGCCCTGACTATTCAATCTGTTGGAGCAACGCCCTAGGGTGAAGCCTAGGTTGCTCGGAAAGTAGAAATGACCATAAGTTTCATACTGGTTGCAATTACTCGTTTTATACGATGGAAAAAGCTGTTGTATTTATATCGTATTTTATGTTTCTGGCGTTTACTTCTAAGGACCTAACTATTCGATCTGGTGGAGCAACGCCCTAGAGTGAATCCTAGGTTGCTCGGAATGTAGAAATGACCATAAATTTCACACTGGTTGCAATTATTCGTTTTATACGATGGAAACGCTGTTGTATTTATATTGTATTTTATGCCTCTGGCGTAGACTTCTAATTCCGTAGCTATTAGATGTGGTCGAGCAACGCCCTAGAGTGACGCCTAGGTTGCTCGGAAAGTAGAAATGACCATCACTTTCAAACTGGTTGCAATTAATCCTTTTATACGATGGAAAAGTTGTTGTATTTATATCGTATTTTATGCTTCTGGCGTTTACTTCTAAGGACCTAACTATTCGATCTGGTGGAGCAACGCCCTAGAGTGAATCCTAGGTTGCTCGGAATGTAGAAGTGACCATAACTTTCACACTGGTTGCAATTATTCGTTTTATACGATGGAAACGCTGTTGTATATGTATTGTACTTTATGCCTCTGGCGTTGACTTCTAAGGCCGTAGCTATTAGATGTGGTGGAGCAACGCCCTAGAGTGACGCCTAGGGAGCTCGGAACGTAGAAATGACCTTTACTTTCACACTGGTTGCAATTATTCGTTTTATACGATGGAAAAGCTGTTGTATTTATATCGTATTTTATGCTTCTGGCGTTGACTTCTTAGGCCGTAACTATTCGGTCTGGTGGAGCAACGCCCTGGAGTGAAACCTAGTTTGCCAGGAACGTAGAATTGGCCATCACTTTCAAACTGGTTGCAATTATTCCTGTTATATGATGGAAACACTGTTGTATTTTTTTTGCATTTTATGGCTCGGGCGTTGATTTCTAAGGCCCTAACTATTCAATCCGTTGGAGCTATGCCCTAGGGTGAAGCCTAGGTTGCTCGGAAAGTAGAAGTGACCATAAGTTTCATACTGGTTGCAATTATTTGTTTCATACGATGGAAAAACTGTTGTATTTATATTGTATTTTATGCTTCTGGCGTTGACTTCTAAGGCACTAACTATTCGATCTGGTGGAGCAACGCCCTAGAGTGAAGCCTAGGTTGCCCGGAACGTAGAATTGGCCATCACTTTCAAACTGGTCGCACTTATTCCTGTTATATGATGGAAACACTGTTGCATTTTTATTGCATTTTATGCTTCGTTCGTTGACTTCTAAGGCCCTAACTATTCAATCTGTTGGAGCAACGCCCTACGGTGAAGCCTAGGTTGCTCGGAAAGTAGAAATGACCATCACTTTCAAACTGGTTGCAATTAATCCTTTTATACGATGGAAAAGTTGTTGTATTTATATCGTATTTTATGCTTCTGGCGTTTACTTCTAAGGACCTAACTATTCGATCTGGTGGAGCAACGCCCCAGAGTGAAGCCTAGGTTGCTCGGAATGTAGAAATGACCATAACTTTCACACTGCTTGCAATTATACGTTTTATACGATGGAAACGCTGTTGTATTTATATTGTATTTGATGCCCCTGGCGTTGACTTCTAAGGCCGTAGCTATTAGATGTGGTGGAGCAACGCCCTAGAGTGACGCCTAGGGTGCTCGGAACGTAGAAATGACCATTACCTTCAGACTGGTTGCAATTATTCGTTTTATACGATGGAAAAGCTGTTGTATTTATATCGTTTTTTATGCTTCTGGCGTTGACTGCTTAGGCCGTCACTATTCGGTCTGGTGGAGGAACGCTCTGGAGTGAAACCTAGGTTGCCCGGAACGTAGAATTGGCCATCACTTTCAAACTGGTTGCAATTATTCCTGTTATATGATGGAAACACTGTTGTATTTTTATTGCATTTTATGCTTCGGGCGTTGACCTCTAAGACCCTAACTATTCAATCTGTTGGAGCAACGCCCTAGGGTGAAGCCTAGGTTGCTCGGAAAGTAGAAATGACCATCACTTTCAAACTGGTTGCAATTAATCCTTTTATACGATGGAAAAGCTGTTGTATTTATATCGTTTTTTATGCTTCTGGCGTTTACTTCTAAGGACCTAACTATTCGATCTGGTGGAGCAACGCCCTAGAGTGAATCCTAGGTTGCTCGGAATGTAGAAATGACCATAAATTTCACACTGGTTGCAATTATTCGTATTATACGATGGAAACGCTGTTGTATTTATATTGTATTTTATGCCTCTGGCGTAGACTTCTAATTCCGTAGCTATTAGATGTGGTCGAGCAACGCCCTAGAGTGACGCCTAGGGTGCTCGGAACGTAGAAATGACCATAACTTTCACACTGGTTGCAATTATTCGTTTTATACGATGGAAACACTGTTGTATTTTTTTTGCATTTTATGGTGCGGGCGTTGACTTCTAAGACCCTAACTATTCAATCTGTTGGAGCAACGCCCTAGTGTGAAGCCGAGGTTGCCCAGAAAGGAGAAATGACCATCACTTTCAAACTGGTTGCAATTAATCCTTTTATACGATGGAAAAGCTGTTGTATTTATATCGTATTTTATGCTTCTGGCGTTTACTTCTAAGGACCTAACTATTCGATCTGGTGGAGCAACGCCCTAGAGTGAAGCCTAGGTTGCTCGGAATGTAGAAATGACCATAACTATCACACTGCTTGCAATTATTCGTTTTATACGATGGAAAAACTGTTGTATTTATATCGTATTTTATGCTTCTGGCGTTGACTTCTTAGGCACTAACTATTCGATGTGGTGCAGCAACGCAAGAGAGTGATGCCTAGGTTGCCCGGAACGTAGAATTGGCCATCAATTTCAAACTGGCTGCAATTATACCTGTTATATGATGGAAACACTGCTGTATTTTTATTGTATTTTATACTTCGGGCGTTGACTTCTAAGGCCCTAACTGTTTGATCAGGTGGAGCAACGCCCTAGGGTGAAGCCTAGGTTGCTCGGAAAGTAGAAATGTCCATAAGTTTCATACTGGTTGCAATTATTCGTTTTATACGATGGAAAAACTGTTGTATTTATATTGTATTTTATGCTTCTGGCGTTGACTTCTAAGGCACTAACTATTCGATCTGGTGGAGCAACGCAATAGAGTGAAGCCTAGGTTGCCCGGAACGTAGAATTGGCCATCACTTTCAATCTGGTTGCAATTATTCCTGATATATGATGGAAACACTGTTGTATTTTTTTTGCATTTTATGGTTCGGGCGTTGACATCTAAGGCCCTAACTATTCAATCTGCAGGATCAAGGCCCTAGCGTGAAGCCTAGGTTGCTCGGAAAGTAGAAATGACCATAAGTTTCATACTGGTTGCAATTATTCGCTTTATACGATGGAAAAACTGTTGTATTTATATTGTATTTTATGCTTCTGGCGTTGACTTCTAAGGCACCATCTATTCGATCTGGTGGAGCAACGCCCTAGAGAGAAGCCTAGGTTGCCCGGAACGTAGAATTGGCCATCACTTTCAAACTGGTTGCAATTATTCCTGTTATATAACGGAAGCACTGTTGTATTTTTTTTGCATTTTATGGTTCGGGAGATCACTTCTAAGGTCCTAGCTATTCAATCTTTTGGAGCAACGCCCTAGGGTGAAGCCTAGCTTGCTCGGAAAGTAGAAATGACCATAAGTTTCATCCTGGATGCAATTATTCGTTTTATACGATGGAAACACTGTTTTATTTTTATTGCATTTTATGCTTCGGGCGTTGACTTCTCCGGCCCTAACTATTCAATCTGTTGGAGCAACGCCCTAGGGTGAAGCCTAGGATGCTCGGAAAGTAGAAATGACCATAAGTTTCATACTGGTTGCAATTAATCGTTTTATCCGATGGAAAAACTGTTGTATTTATATTGTATTTTATGCTTCTGGCGTTGACTTCTAAGGCCCTAGCTATTCGATCTAGCGGAGTAACGCCCTAGAGTGTAGCCTAGGTTGCCCGGAAAGGAGAAATGACCATAATTTTCACACTGGTTGCAATTATTCGTTTTATACGGTGGAAACCCTGTTGTATATATATCGTATTTTATGCTTCTGGCGTTCACTTCTAAGGACCTAACTATTCGATCTGGTGGAGCAACACCCTAGAGTGAATCCTAGGTTGCTCGGAATGTAGAAATGACCATAACTTTCACACTGACTGCAATTATTCGTTTTATACGATGGAAACGCTGTTGTATTTATATCGTATTTTATGTTTCTGGCGTTTACTTCTAAGGACCTAACTATTCGCTCTGGTGGAGCAACGCCCTAGAGTGAATCCTAGGTTGCTCGGAATGTAGAAATGACCATAACTTTCACACTGGTTGCAATTATTCGTTTTATACGATGGAAACGCTGTTGTATATGTATTGTACTTTATGCCTCTGGCGTTGACTTCCAAGGCCGTAGCTATTAGATGTGGTGCAGCAACGCCCTATAGTGACGCCTAGGGTGCTCGGAACGTAGAAATGACCATTACTTTCACACTGGTTGCAATTATTCGTTTTATACGATGGAAAAGCTGTTGTATTTGTATCGTATTTTATGCTTCTGGCGTTGACTTCTTAGGCCGTGACTATTCGGTCTGGTGGAGCAACGCCCTGGAGTGAAACCTAGTTTGCCAGGAACGTAGAATTGGCCATCACTTTCAAACTGGTTGCAATTATTCCTGTTATATGATGGAAACACTGTTGTATTTTTTTTGCATTTTATGGCTCGGGCGTTGACTTCTAAGGCCCTAACTATTCAATCCGTTGGAGCTATGCCCTAGGGTGAAGCCTAGGTTGCTCGGAAAGTAGAAGTGACCATAAGTTTCATACTGGTTTGCAATTATTTCTTTCATAGGATGGAAAAACTGTTGTATTTATATTGTATTTTATGCTTCTGGCGTTGACTTCTAAGGCACTAACTATTCGATCTGGTGGAGCAACGCCCTAGAGTGAAGCCTAGGTTGCCCGGAACGTAGAATTGGCCATCACTTTGAAACTGGTCGCAATTATTCCTGTTATATGATGGAAACACTGTTGCATTTTTATTGCATTTTATGCTTCGTTCGTTGACTTCTAAGGCCCTAACTATTCAATCTGTTGGAGCAACGCCCTAGGGTGAAGCCTAGGTTGCTCGGAAAGTAGAAATGACCATAAGTTTCATACTGGTTGCAATTATTCGTTTTATACGATGGAAAAACTGTTGTATTTATATTGTATTTTATGCTTCTGGCGTTGACTTCTAAGGCACTATCTATTCGATCTGGTGGAGCAACGCCCTAGAGTGAAGCCTAGGTTGCCCGGAAGGTAGAATTGGCCATCACCTTCAAACTGGTTGCAATTATTCGTTTTATACGATGGAAAAACTGTTGTACTTATATTGTATTTTATACATCTGGCGTTGACTTCTAAGGCACTAACTATTCGATCTGGTGGAGCAACGCCCTAGAGTGAAGCCGAGGTTGCCCGGGAAGGAGAAATGACCATCACTTTCAAACTGGTTGCAATTAATCCTTTTATACGATGGAAAAGCTGTTGTATTTATATCGTATTTTATGCTTCTGGCGTTTACTTCTAAGGACCTAACAATTCGATCTGGTGGAGCATCGCCCTAGAGCGAAGCCTAGGTTGCTCGGAATGTAGAAATGACCATAACTTTCACACTGGTTGCAATTATTCGTTTTATACGATGGAAACGCAGTTGTATTTATATTGTATTTTATGCCTCTGGCGTTGACTTCTAAGGCCGTAGCTATTAGATGTGGTGGAGCAACGCCCTAGAGTGACGCCTAGGGTGCTCGGAACGTAGAAATGACAATTACTTTCACACTGGTTGCAATTATTCGTTTTATACGATAGAAAAGCTGTTGTATTTATATCGTTTTTTATGCTTCTGGCGTTGACTTCTTAGGCCGTAACTATTCGGTCTGGTGGAGCAACGCCTTAGGGTGAAGCCTAGATTGCTCGGAAAGTAGAAATGACCATAAGTTTCATACTGGTTGCAATTATTCGTTTTATACGATGGAAAAGCTGTTGTATTTATATTGTATTTTATGCTTCTGGCGTTGACTTCTAAGGCACTAACTATTCGATCTGGTGGAGCAACGCCCTAGAGCGAAGCCTAGCTTGCCCGGAACGTAGAATTGGCCATCACTTTCAAACTGGTTGCAATTATTCCTGTTATATGATGGAAACACTGTTGTATTTTTATTGCATTTTATGATTCGGGCGTTGACCTCTAAGACCCTAACTATTCAATCTGTTGGAGCAACGCCCTAGGGTGGAGCCTAGGTTGCTCGGAAAGTAGAAATGACCATCACTTTCAAACTGGTTGCAATTAATCCTTTTATACGATGGAAAAGCTGTTGTATTTATATCGTATTTTATGCTTCTGGCGTTTACTTCTAAGGACCTAACTATTCGATCTGGTGGAGCAACGCCCCAGAGTGAAGCCTAGGTTGCTCGGAATGTAGAAATGACCATAACTTTCACACTGCTTGCAATTATTCGATTTATACGATGGAAACGCTGTTGTATTTATATTGTATTTTATGCCCCTGGCGTTGACTTCTAAGGCCGTAGCTATTAGATGTGGTGGAGCAACGCCCTAGAGTGACGCCTAGTGTGCTCGGAACGTAGAAATGACCATTACCTTCACACTGGTTGCAATTATTCGTTTTATACGATGGAAAAGCTGTTGTATTTATATCGTTTTTTATGCTTCTGGCGTTGACTGCTTAGCCCGTCACTATTCGGTCTGGTGGAGGAACGCCCTGGAGTGAAACCTAGGTTGCCCGGAACGTAGAATTGGCCATCACTTTCAAACTGGTTATAATTATTCCTGTTATATGATGGAAATACTGTTGTATTTTTTTTATATTTTAGGGTTCGGGTGTTGACTTCTAAGGCCCTAACTATTCAATCTGTTGGAGCAACGCCCTAGGGTGAAGCCTAGGTTGCTCGGAAAGTAGAAATGACCATAAGTTTCATACTGGTTGCAATTATTCGTTTTATACGATGGAAAAACTGTTGTATTTATATTGTATTTTATGCTTCTGGCGTTGACTTCTAAGGCACTAACTATTCGATCTGGTGGAGAAACGCCCTAGAGTGAAGCCTAGGTTGCCCGGAAGGTAGAATTGGCCATCACTTTCAAACTGGTTGCAATTATTCGTTTCATACGATGGAAAAACTGTTGTATTTATATTGTATTTTATGCTTCTGGCGTTGACTTCTTAGGCCGTAACTATTCGGTCTGGTGGAGCGACGCCCTGGAGTGAAACCTAGGTTGCCCGGAACGTAGAATTGGCCGTCACTTTCAAACTGGTTGCAATTATTCCTGTTATACGATGGAAACACTGTTGTATTTTTATTGCATTTTATGCTTCGGGCGTTGACTTCTAAGGCCCTAACTATTCAATCTGTTGGAGCAACGCCCTAGGGTGAAGCCTAGGTTGCTCGGAAAGTAGAAATGACCGTAAGATTCATACTGGTTGCAATTATTCGTTTTATACGATGGAAAAGCTGTTGTATTTATATTGTATTTTATGCTTCTGGCGTTGACTTCTAAGGCACTAACGATTCGATCTGGTGGAGCAACGCCCTAGAGTGAAGCCTAGGTTGCCCGGAACGTAGAATTGGCCATCACTTTCAAACTGGTTGCAATTATTCCTGTTATATGATGGAAACACTGATGTATTTTTATTGCATTTTATGCTTCGGGCGTTGACTTCTAAGGCCCTGACTATTCAATCTGTTGGAGCAACGCCCTAGGGTGAAGCCTAGGTTGCTCGGAAAGTAGAAATGACCATAAGTTTCATACTGGTTGCAATTATTCGTTTTATACGATGGAAAAACTGTTGTATTTATATTGTATTTTATGCTTCTGGCGTTGACTTCTAAGGCACTATCTATTCGATCTGGTGGAGCAACGCCCTAGAGTGAAGCCTAGGTTGCCCGGAAGGTAGAATTGGCCATCACCTTCAAACTGGTTGCAATTATTCGTTTTATACGATGGAAAAACTGTTGTACTTATATTGTATTTTATGCATCTGGCGTTGACTTCTAAGGCACTAACTATTCGATCTGGTGGAGCAACGCCCTAGAGTGAAGCCGAGGTTGCCCGGAAAGGAGAAATGACCATCACTTTCAAACTGGTTGCAATTAATCCTTTTATACGATGGAAAAGCTGTTGTATTTATATCGTATTTTATGCTTCTGGCGTTTACTTCTAAGGACCTAACAATTCGATCTGGTGGAGCATCGCCCTAGAGCGAAGCCTAGGTTGCTCGGAAAGTAGAAATGACCATCACTTTCAAACTGGTTGCAATTAATCCTTTTATACGATGGAAAAGCTGTTGTATTTATATCGTATTTTATGCTTCTGGCGTTTACTTCTAAGGACCGAACTATTCGATCTGGTGGAGCAACGCCCTAGAGTGAAGCCTAGGTTGCTCGGAATGTAGAAATGACCATAACTTTCACACTGCTTGCAATTATTCGTTTTACACGATGGAAACGCTGTTGTATTTATATTGTATTTTATGCCCCTGGCGTTGACTTCTAAGGCCGTAGCTATTAGATGTGGTTGAGCAACGCCCTAGAGTGACGCCTAGGGTGCTCGGAACGTAGAATTGGCCATCACTTTCAAACTGGTTATAATTATTCCTGTTATATGATGGAAATACTGTTGTATTTTTTTTATATTTTAGGGTTCGGGTGTTGACTTCTAAGGCCCTAACTATTCAATCTGTTGGAGCAACGCCCTAGGGTGAAGCCTAGGTTGCTCGGAAAGTAGAAATGACCATAAGTTTCATACTGGTTGCAATTATTCGTTTTATACGATGGAAAAACTGTTGTATTTATATTGTATTTTATGCTTCTGGCGTTGACTTCTAAGGCACTAACTATTCGATCTGGTGGAGAAACGCCCTAGAGTGAAGCCTAGGTTGCCCGGAAGGTAGAATTGGCCATCACTTTCAAACTGGTTGCAATTATTCGTTTCATACGATGGAAAAACTGTTGTATTTATATTGTATTTTATGCTTCTGGCGTTGACTTCTTAGGCCGTAACTATTCGGTCTGGTGGAGCGACGCCCTGGAGTGAAACCTAGGTTGCCCGGAACGTAGAATTGGCCGTCACTTTCAAACTGGTTGCAATTATTCCTGTTATACGATGGAAACACTGTTGTATTTTTATTGCATTTTATGCTTCGGGCGTTGACTTCTAAGGCCCTAACTATTCAATCTGTTGGAGCAACGCCCTAGGGTGAAGCCTAGGTTGCTCGGAAAGTAGAAATGACCGTAAGATTCATACTGGTTGCAATTATTCGTTTTATACGATGGAAAAGCTGTTGTATTTATATTGTATTTTATGCTTCTGGCGTTGACTTCTAAGGCACTAACGATTCGATCTGGTGGAGCAACGCCCTAGAGTGAAGCCTAGGTTGCCCGGAACGTAGAATTGGCCATCACTTTCAAACTGGTTGCAATTATTCCTGTTATATGATGGAAACACTGATGTATTTTTATTGCATTTTATGCTTCGGGCGTTGACTTCTAAGGCCCTGACTATTCAATCTGTTGGAGCAACGCCCTAGGGTGAAGCCTAGGTTGCTCGGAAAGTAGAAATGACCATAAGTTTCATACTGGTTGCAATTATTCGTTTTATACGATGGAAAAACTGTTGTATTTATATTGTATTTTATGCTTCTGGCGTTGACTTCTAAGGCACTATCTATTCGATCTGGTGGAGCAACGCCCTAGAGTGAAGCCTAGGTTGCCCGGAAGGTAGAATTGGCCATCACCTTCAAACTGGTTGCAATTATTCGTTTTATACGATGGAAAAACTGTTGTACTTATATTGTATTTTATGCATCTGGCGTTGACTTCTAAGGCACTAACTATTCGATCTGGTGGAGCAACGCCCTAGAGTGAAGCCGAGGTTGCCCGGAAAGGAGAAATGACCATCACTTTCAAACTGGTTGCAATTAATCCTTTTATACGATGGAAAAGCTGTTGTATTTATATCGTATTTTATGCTTCTGGCGTTTACTTCTAAGGACCTAACAATTCGATCTGGTGGAGCATCGCCCTAGAGCGAAGCCTAGGTTGCTCGGAAAGTAGAAATGACCATCACTTTCAAACTGGTTGCAATTAATCCTTTTATACGATGGAAAAGCTGTTGTATTTATATCGTATTTTATGCTTCTGGCGTTTACTTCTAAGGACCGAACTATTCGATCTGGTGGAGCAACGCCCTAGAGTGAAGCCTAGGTTGCTCGGAATGTAGAAATGACCATAACTTTCACACTGCTTGCAATTATTCGTTTTACACGATGGAAACGCTGTTGTATTTATATTGTATTTTATGCCCCTGGCGTTGACTTCTAAGGCCGTAGCTATTAGATGTGGTTGAGCAACGCCCTAGAGTGACGCCTAGGGTGCTCGGAACGTAGAATTGGCCATCACTTTCAAACTGGTTATAATTATTCCTGTTATATGATGGAAATACTGTTGTATTTTTTTTATATTTTAGGGTTCGGGTGTTGACTTCTAAGGCCCTAACTATTCAATCTGTTGGAGCAACGCCCTAGGGTGAAGCCTAGGTTGCTCGGAAAGTAGAAATGACCATAAGTTTCATACTGGTTGCAATTATTCGTTTTATACGATGGAAAAACTGTTGTATTTATATTGTATTTTATGCTTCTGGCGTTGACTTCTAAGGCACTAACTATTCGATCTGGTGGAGAAACGCCCTAGAGTGAAGCCTAGGTTGCCCGGAAGGTAGAATTGGCCATCACTTTCAAACTGGTTGCAATTATTCGTTTCATACGATGGAAAAACTGTTGTATTTATATTGTATTTTATGCTTCTGGCGTTGACTTCTTAGGCCGTAACTATTCGGTCTGGTGGAGCGACGCCCTGGAGTGAAACCTAGGTTGCCCGGAACGTAGAATTGGCCGTCACTTTCAAACTGGTTGCAATTATTCCTGTTATACGATGGAAACACTGTTGTATTTTTATTGCATTTTATGCTTCGGGCGTTGACTTCTAAGGCCCTAACTATTCAATCTGTTGGAGCAACGCCCTAGGGTGAAGCCTAGGTTGCTCGGAAAGTAGAAATGACCGTAAGTTTCATACTGGTTGCAATTATTCGTTTTATACGATGGAAAAGCTGTTGTATTTATATTGTATTTTATGCTTCTGGCGTTGACTTCTAAGGCACTAACGATTCGATCTGGTGGAGCAACGCCCTAGAGTGAAGCCTAGGTTGCCCGGAACGTAGAATTGGCCATCACTTTCAAACTGGTTGCAATTATTCCTGTTATATGATGGAAACACTGATGTATTTTTATTGCATTTTATGCTTCGGGCGTTGACTTCTAAGGCCCTGACTATTCAATCTGTTGGAGCAACGCCCTAGGGTGAAGCCTAGGTTGCTCGGAAAGTAGAAATGACCATAAGTTTCATACTGGTTGCAATTATTCGTTTTATACGATGGAAAAACTGTTGTATTTATATTGTATTTTATGCTGCTGGCGTTGACTTCTAAGGCACTATCTATTCGATCTGGTGGAGCAACGCCCTAGAGTGAAGCCTAGGTTGCCCGGAAGGTAGAATTGGCCATCACCTTCAAACTGGTTGCAATTATTCGTTTTATACGATGGAAAAACTGTTGTACTTATATTGTATTTTATGCATCTGGCGTTGACTTCTAAGGCACTAACTATTCGATCTGGTGGAGCAACGCCCTAGAGTGAAGCCGAGGTTGCCCGGAAAGGAGAAATGACCATCACTTTCAAACTGGTTGCAATTAATCCTTTTATACGATGGAAAAGCTGTTGTATTTATATCGTATTTTATGCTTCTGGCGTTTACTTCTAAGGACCTAACAATTCGATCTGGTGGAGCATCGCCCTAGAGCGAAGCCTAGGTTGCTCGGAAAGTAGAAATGACCATCACTTTCAAACTGGTTGCAATTAATCCTTTTATACGATGGAAAAGCTGTTGTATTTATATCGTATTTTATGCTTCTGGCGTTTACTTCTAAGGACCGAACTATTCGATCTGGTGGAGCAACGCCCTAGAGTGAAGCCTAGGTTGCTCGGAATGTAGAAATGACCATAACTTTCACACTGCTTGCAATTATTCGTTTTACACGATGGAAACGCTGTTGTATTTATATTGTATTTTATGCCCCTGGCGTTGACTTCTAAGGCCGTAGCTATTAGATGTGGTTGAGCAACGCCCTAGAGTGACGCCTAGGGTGCTCGGAACGTAGAAATGACCATTACCTTCACACTGGTTGCAATTATTCGTTTTATACGATGGAAAAGCTGTTGTATTTATATCGTTTTTTATGCTTCTGGCGTTGACTGCTTAGGCCGTCACTATTCGGTCTGGTGGAGGAACGCCCTGGAGTGAAACCTGGGTTGCCCGGAACGTAGAATTGGCCATCACTTTCAAACTGGTTGCAATTATTCCTGTTATATGATGGAAACACTGTTGTATTTTTTTTATATTTTAGGGTTCGGGCGTTGACTTCTAAGGCCCTAACTATTCAATCTGTTGGAGCAACACCCTAGGGTGAAGCCTAGGTTGCTTGGAAAGTAGAAATGACCATAAGTTTCATACTGGTTGCAATTATTCGTTTTATACGATGGAAAAACTGTTGTATTTATATTGTATTTTATGCTTCTGGCGTTGACTTCTAAGGCACTAACCATTCGATCTGGTGGAGAAACGCCCTAGAGTGAAGCCTAGGTTGCCCGGAAGGTAGAATTGGCCATCACTTTCAAACTCGTTGCAATTATTCGTTTTATACGATGGAAAAACTGTTGTATTTATATTGTATTTTATGCTTCTGGCGTTGACTTCTTAGGCCGTAACTATTCGGTCTGGTGGAGCAACGCCCTGGAGTGAAACCTAGGTTGCCCGGAACGTAGAATTGGCCATGACTTTCAAACTGGTTATAATTATTCCTGTTATATGATGGAAATACTGTTGTATTTTTTTTATATTTTAGGGTTCGGGCGTTGACTTCTAAGGCCCTAACTATTCATTCTGTTGGAGCAACGCCCTAGGGTGAAGCCTAGGTTGCTCGGAAAGTAGAAATGACCATTACTTTCACACTGGTTGCAATTATTTGTTTCATACGATGGAAAAGCTGTTGTATTTATATTGTATTTTATGCTTCTGGCGTTGACTTCTAAGGCACTAACTATTCGATCTGGTGGAGCAACGCCCTAGAGTGAAGCCTAGGTTGCCCGGAACGTAGAATTGGCCATCACTTTCGAACTGGTCGCAATTATTCCTGTTATATGATGGAAACACTGTTGCATTTTTATTGCATTTTATGCTTCGTTCGTTGACTTCTAAGGCCCTAACTATTCAATCTGTTGGAGCAACGCCCTAGGGTGAAGCCTAGGTTGCTCGGAAAGTAGAAATGACCATAAGTTTCATACTGGTTGCAATTATTCGTTTTATACGATGGAAAAACTGTTGTATTTATATTGTATTTTATGCTTCTGGCGTTGACTTCTAAGGCACTATCTATTCGATCTGGTGGAGCAACGCCCTAGAGCGAAGCCTAGGCTGCCCGGAAGGTAGAATTGGCCATCACCTTCAAACTGGTTACAATTATTCGTTTTATACGATGGAAAAACTGTTGTACTTATATTGTATTTTATACATCTGGCGTTGACTTCTAAGGCACTAACTATTCGATCTGGTGGAGCAACGCACTAGAGTGAAGCCGAGGTTGCCCGGAAAGGAGAAATGACCATCACTTTCAAACTGGTTGCAATTAATCCTTTTATACGATGGAAAAGCTGTTGTATTTATATCGTATTTTATGCTTCTGGCGTTTACTTCCAAGGACCTAACAATTCGATCTGGTGGAGCATCGCCCTAGAGTGAAGCCTAGGTTGCTCGGAATGTAGAAAGGACCATAACTTTCACACTGGTTGCAATTATTCGTTTTATACGATGGAAACGCAGTTGTATCTATATTGTATTTTATGCCTCTGGCGTTGACTTCTAAGGCCGTAGCTATTAGATGTGGTGGAGCAACGCCCTAGAGTGACGCCTAGGGTGCTCGGAACGTAGAAATGACAATTACTTTCACACTGGTTGCAATTATTCGTTTTATACGATGGAAAAGCTGTTGTATTTATATCGTTTTTTATGCTTCTGGCGTTGACTTCTTAGGCCGTAACTATTCAATCTGTTGGAGCAACGCCCTAGAGTGACGCCTAGGGTGCTCGGAACGTAGAAATGACCATTACCTTCACACTGGTTGCAATTATTCGTTTTATACGATGGAAAAGGTGTTGTATTTATATCGTTTTTTATGCTTCTGGCGTTGACTGCTTAGGCCGTCACTATTCGGTCTGGTGGAGGAACGCCCTGGAGTGAAACCTAGGTTGCCCGGAACGTAGAACTGGCCATCACTTTCAAACTGGTTGCAATTATTCCTGTTATATGATGGAAACACTATTGTATTTTTTTTATATTTTAGGGTTCGGGCGTTGACTTCTAAGGCCCTAACTATTCAATCTGTTGGAGCAACGCCCTAGGGTGAAGCCTAGGTTGCTCGGAAAGTACAAATGACCATAAGTTTCATACTGGTTGCAATTATTCGTTTTATACGATGGAAAAACTGTTGTATTTATATTGTATTTTATGCTTCTGGCGTTGACTTCTAAGGCACTAACTATTCGATCTGGTGGAGAAACGCCCTAGAGTGAAGCCTAGGTTGCCCGGAAGGTAGAATTGGCCATCACTTTCGAACTGGTTGCAATTATTCGTTTTACACGATGGAAAAACTGTTGTATTTATATTGTATTTTATGCTTCTGGCGTTGACTTCTTAGGCCGTAACGATTCGGTCTGGTGGAGCAACGCCCTAGGGTGAAGCCTAGGTTGCTCGGAAAGTAGAAATGACCATAAGTTTCATACTGGTTGCAATTATTCGTTTTATACGATGGAAAAACTGTTGTATTTATATTGTATTTTATGCTTCTGGCGTTGACTTCTAAGGCACTATCTATTCGATCTGGTGGAGCAACGCCCTAGAGTGAAGCCTAGGTTGCCCGGAAGGTAGAATTGGCCATCACCTTCAAACTGGTTACAATTATTCGTTTTATACGATGGAAAAACTGTTGTACTTATATTGTATTTTATACATCTGGCGTTGACTTCTAAGGCACTAACTATTCGATCTGGTGGAGCAACGCACTAGAGTGAAGCCGAGGTTGCCCGGAAAGGAGAAATGACCATCACTTTCAAACTGGTTGCAATTAATCCTTTTATACGATGGAAAAGCTGTTGTATTTATATCGTATTTTATGCTTCTGGCGTTTACTTCCAAGGACCTAACAATTCGATCTGGTGGAGCATCGCCCTAGAGTGAAGCCTAGGTTGCTCGGAATGTAGAAAGGACCATAACTTTCACACTGGTTGCAATTATTCGTTTTATACGATGGAAACGCAGTTGTATCTATATTGTATTTTATGCCTCTGGCGTTGACTTCTAAGGCCGTAGCTATTAGATGTGGTGGAGCAACGCCCTAGAGTGACGCCTAGGGTGCTCGGAACGTAGAAATGACAATTACTTTCACACTGGTTGCAATTATTCATTTTATACGATGGAAAAGCTGTTGTATTTATATCGTTTTTTATGCTTCTGGCGTTGACTTCTTAGGCCGTAACTATTCAATCTGTTGGAGCAACGCCCTAGGGTGAAGCCTAGGTTGCTCGGAAAGTAGAAGTGACCATCACTTTCAAACTGGTTGCAATTAATCCTTTTATACGATGGAAAAGCTGTTGTATTTATATCGTATTTTATGCTTCTGGCGTTTACTTCTAAGGACCTAACTATTCGATCTGGTGGAGCAACGCCCTAGAGTGAAGCCTAGGTTGCTCGGAATGTAGAAATGACCATAACTTTCACACTGCTTGCAATTATTCGTTTTATACGATGGAAACGCTGTTGTATTTATATTGTGTTTTATGCCCCTGGCGTTGACTTCTAAGGCCGTAGCTATTAGATGTGGTGGAGCAACGCCCTAGAGTGACGCCTAGGGTGCTCGGAACGTAGAAATGACCATTACCTTCACACTGGTTGCAATTATTCGTTTTATACGATGGAAAAGGTGTTGTATTTATATCGTTTTTTATGCTTCTGGCGTTGACTGCTTAGGCCGTCACTATTCGGTCTGGTGGAGGAACGCCCTGGAGTGAAACCTAGGTTGCCCGGAACGTAGAACTGGCCATCACTTTCAAACTGGTTGCAATTATTCCTGTTATATGATGGAAACACTATTGTATTTTTTTTATATTTTAGGGTTCGGGCGTTGACTTCTAAGGCCCTAACTATTCAATCTGTTGGAGCAACGCCCTAGGGTGAAGCCTAGGTTGCTCGGAAAGTAGAAATGACCATAAGTTTCATACTGGTTGCAATTATTCGTTTTATACGATGGAAAACTGTTGTATTTATATTGTATTTTATGCTTCTGGCGTTGACTTCTAAGGCACTAACTATTCGATCTGGTGGAGAAACGCCCTAGAGTGAAGCCTAGGTTGCCCGGAAGGTAGAATTGGCCATCACTTTCAAACTGGTTGCAATTATTCGTTTTATACGATGGAAAAACTGTTGTATTTATATTGTATTTTATGCTTCTGGCGTTGACTTCTTAGGCCGTAACGATTCGGTCTGGTGGAGCAACGCCCTAGGGTGAAGCCTAGGTTGCTCGGAAAGTAGAAATGACCATAAGTTTCATACTGGTTGCAATTATTCGTTTTATACGATGGAAAAACTGTTGTATTTATATTGTATTTTATGCTTCTGGCGTTGACTTCTAAGGCACTATCTATTCGATCTGGTGGAGCAACGCCCTAGAGTGAAGCCTAGGTTGCCCGGAAGGTAGAATTGGCCATCACCTTCAAACTGGTTACAATTATTCGTTTTATACGATGGAAAAACTGTTGTACTTATATTGTATTTTATACATCTGGCGTTGACTTCTAAGGCACTAACTATTCGATCTGGTGGAGCAACGCACTAGAGTGAAGCCGAGGTTGCCCGGAAAGGAGAAATGACCATAACTTTCACACTGGTTGCAATTATTCGTTTTATACGATGGAAACGCAGTTGTATCTATATTGTATTTTATGCCTCTGGCGTTGACTTCTAAGGCCGTAGCTATTAGATGTGGTGGAGCAACGCCCTAGGGTGACGCCGAGGGTGCTCGGAACGTAGAAATGACAATTACTTTCACACTGGTTGCAATTATTCGTTCTATACGATGGAAAAGCTGTTGTATTTATATCGTTTTTTATGCTTCTGGCGTTGACTTCTTAGGCCGTAACTATTCGGTCTGGTGGAGCAACGCCCTAGGGTGAAGCCTAAGTTGCTCGGAAAGTAGAAATGACCATAAGTTTCATACTGGTTGCAATTATTCGTTTTATACGATGGAAAAGCTGTTGTATTTATATTGTATGTTATGCTTCTGGCGTTGACTTCTAAGGCACTAACTATTCGATCTGGTGGAGCAATGTCCTAGAGTGAAGCCTAGCTTGCCCGGAACGTAAAATTCGCCATCACTTTCAAACTGGTTGCAATTATTCCTGTTATATGATGGAAACACTGTTGTATTTTTATTGCATTTTATGCTTCGGGCGTTGACCTCTAAGACCCTAACTATTCAATCTGTTGGAGCAACGCCCTAGGGTGAAGCCTAGGTTGCTCGGAAAGTAGAAATGACCATCACTTTCAAACTGGTTGCAATTAATCCTTTTATACGATGGAAAAGCTGTTGTATTTATATCGTATTTTATGCTTCTGGCGTTTACTTCTAAGGACCTAACTATTCGATCTGGTGGAGCAACGCCCTAGAGTGAAGCCTAGGTTGCTCGGAATGTAGAAATGACCATAACTTTCACACTGCTTGCAATTATTCGTTTTATACGATGGAAACGCTGTTGTATTTATATTGTATTTTATGCCCCTGGCGTTGACTTCTAAGGCCGTAGCTATTAGATGTGGTAGAGCAACGCCCTAGAGTGACGCCTAGGGTGCTCGGAACGTAGAAATGACCATTACCTTCACACTGGTTACAATTATTCGTTTTATACGATGGAAAAGGTGTTGTATTTATATCGTTTTTTATGCTTCTGGCGTTGACTGCTTAGGCCGTCACTATTCGGTCTGGTGGAGGAACGCCCTGGAGTGAAACCTAGGTTGCCCGGAACGTAGAACTGGCCATCACTTTCAAACTGGTTGCAATTATTCCTGTTATATGATGGAAACACTATTGTATTTTTTTTATATTTTAGGGTTCGGGCGTTGACTTCTAAGGCCCTAACTATTCAATCTGTTGGAGCAACGCCCTAGGGTGAAGCCTAGGTTGCTCGGAAAGTAGAAATGACCATAAGTTTCATACTGGTTGCAATTATTCGTTTTATACGATGGAAAAACTGTTGTATTTATATTGTATTTTATGCTTCTGGCGTTGACTTCTAAGGCACTAACTATTCGATCTGGTGGAGAAACGCCCTAGAGTGAAGCCTAGGTTGCCCGGAAGGTAGAATTGGCCATCACTTTCAAACTGGTTGCAATTATTCGTTTTATACGATGGAAAAACTGTTGTATTTATATTGTATTTTATGCTTCTGGCGTTGACTTCTTAGGCCGTAACGATTCGGTCTGGTGGAGCAACGCCCTGGAGTGAAACCTAGGATGCCCGGAACGTAGAATTGGCCGTCACTTTCAAACTGGTTGCAATTATTCCTGTTATACGATGGAAACACTGTTGTATTTTTATTGCATTTTATGCTTCGGGCGTTGACTTCTAAGGCCCTAACTATTCAATCTGTTGGACCAACGCCCTAGGGTGAAGCCTAGGTTGCTCGGAAAGTAGAAATGACCGTAAGTTTCATACTGGTTGCAATTATTCGTTTTATACGATGGAAAAGCTGTTGTATTTATATTGTATTTTATGCTTCTGGCGTTGACTTCTAAGGCACTATCTACTCGATCTGGTGGAGCTACGCCCTAGAGCGAAGCCTAGGTTGCCCGGAACGTAGAATTGGCCATCACTTTCAAGCTGGTTGCAATTATTCCTGTTATATGATGGAAACACTGTTGTATTTTTTTTGCATTTTACGGTTCGGGCGTTGACTTCTAAGGTCCTAACTATTCAATCTGTTGGAGCAACGCTCTAGGGTGAAGCCTAGGTTGCTCTGAAAGTAGAAATGACCATAAGTTTCATACTGGTTGCAATTATTCGTTTTATACGATGGAAAAACTGTTGTATTTATATTGTATTTTATGCTTCTGGCGTTGACTTCTAAGGCACTAACTATTCGATCTGGTGGAGCAACGCAATAGAGTGAAGCCTAGGTTGCCCGGAACGTAGAATTGGCCATCACTTTCAAACTGGTTGCAATTATTCCTGTTATATGATGGATACACTGTTGTATTTTTATTGCATTTTATGCTTCGGGCGTTGACTTCTAAGGCCCTAACTATTCATTCTGTTGGACCAACGCCCTAGGGTGAAGCCTAGCTTGCTCGTAAAGTAGAAATGACCATAAGTTTCATACTAGTTGCAATTATTCGTTTTATACGATGGAAAAGCTGTTGTATTTATATCGTATTTTATGCTTCTGGCGTTGACTTCTAAGGCCCTGACTATTCAATCTGTTGGAGCAACGCCCTAGGGCGAAGCCTAGGTTGCTCGGAAAGTAGAAATGACCATAAGTTTCATACTGGTTGCAATTACTCGTTTCATACGATGGAAAAAGCTGTTGTATTTATATTGTATTTTATGCTTCTGGCGTTGACTTCTAAGGCACTAACTATTCGATCTGGTGGAGCAACGCCCTAGAGTGAAGCCTAGGTTGCCCGGAACGTAGAATTGGCCATCACTTTCAAACTGGTTGCAATTATTCCTGTTATATGATGGAAACACTGATGTATTTTTATTGCATTTTATGCTCCGGGCGTTGACTTCTAAGGCCCTGACTATTCAATCTGTTGGAGCAACGCCCTAGGGTGAAGCCTAGGTTGCCCGGAACGTAGAAATGACCATCACTTTCAAACTGGTTGCAATTAATCCTGTTATACGATGGAAAAACTGTTGTATTTTTATTGCATTTTATGCTTCGGGCGTTGACTTTTAAGGCCCTAACAACTCAATCTGTTGGAGGAACGCCCTAGGGTGAAGCCTAGGTAGCCCGGAAAGTAGAAATGACGTTAACTTTCATACTGGTTGCAATTATTCGTTTTATACGATGGAAAAACTGTTGTATTTATATTGTATTTTATACATCTGGCGTTGACTTCTAAGGTACTAACTATTCGATCTAGTGGAGCAACGGCCTAGAGTGAAGCCTATGTTGCCCGGAACGTGGAAATGACCATCACTTTCAAACTGGTTGCAATTATTCCTGTTATATGATGGAAAAACTATTGTATTTTTATTGCATTTTATGCTTCGAGCATTGACTTCTAAGGCCCTAACTATTCAATCTGTTGGAGCAACGCCCTAGGGTGAAGCCTAGGTAGCCCGGAAAGTAAAAATGACCATAACTTTCATACTGGTTGCAATTATTCGTTATATATGATGGAAAAACTGTTGTATTTATATTGTATTTTATGCTTCTGGCGTTCACTTCTTAGGCCCTAACTATTCGATCAGGTGGAACAACGGCCTAGGGTGGAGCCTAGGTTGCCCGGAACGTAGAAATGACCATAACTATTACACTGGTAGCATTTATTCGTTTTATACAATGAAAAAACTGTTCTATTTATTTTGTATTTAATGCTTCGGGCGTTGACTTCTAAGGCCCTATCTGTTTGATCAGGTGGAGCAACGCCCTAGAGTGAAGCCTAGGATGCCCTGAACGTAGAAATGACCATAACTTTCACACTGTTTGCTATTATTCGTTTTCTACGATGGAAAAACTGTTATATTTGTATTGTATTTTATGCTTCTGGCGTTGACTTCTTAGGCCCTAACTATTCGATCTGGCCGAACAACGCCCTAGAGTGAAGCCTAGGTTGCCTGGAACGTAGAAATGACCATCACTTTCACACGGGTTGCAATTATTCCTGTTATAGGATGGAAACACTGTTGTATTTTTATTGTATTTTATACTTCAGGCGTTGACTTCTGAGGCCGTAGCTATTCGATGTGATGGAAGAACGCCATAGAGTGAAGCCTAGGTTGCCCGAAACGTAGAAATGGCCATAACTTTCACACTGGTTGCAATTATTCGTTTTATACGGTGGAAAAGCTGTTGTATTTATATCGTATTTTATGCTTCTGGCGTTGACTCCTTGGGCCCTACCCATTCGATCTGGCGGAACAACGCCCTAGAGTGAAGCCGAGATTGCCCGGAACGTAGAAATGACCATTACCTTCACACTGGTTGCAATTATTTCTGTTATACGATAGAAAAACTGTTGTATTTTTATTGTATTCCATGCTTCTGGCGTTTATTTCTAAGTTGATAGCTATTTGACCTGGTGGAGCAACGACCTAGAGTAAAGCCTATGTTGCCCGGAACGTAGAAATGACCAAAACTTTCATACCGGTTGCTATTATTCGTTTTATGCGATGGAAAAACTGTTATAATGATATTGTATTTTATGCTTCTGACGTTGACTTCTTAGGCCCTAACTATTCGATCTGGTGGAACAACGCCCTAGAGTGGAGCCTAGGTTGCCTGGAACGTAGGAATGACCATTACTTTCACACTGTTTGCAGTTATTCCTGTTATACGATGGAAAAACTGTTGCATCTTTATTGTATTTTATGCTTCTGGCGTTGATTTCTAAGGCCCTAACTATTCGATGTGGTGGAGCAGCGCCCTAGAGTGAAGCCTAGGTTGCCCGGAACGTAGAAATGACCATTACATTAACACTGGTTGCAATTATCCGTTTTATACGATGGAAAAGCTGTTGCATTTATATCGTATTTTATGCTTCTGGCGTTGTCTTCTTAGGCCCTAGCTATTCCATCTGGTGGAACAACGACCTTGGGTGAAGCCTAGGTTCCGCGGAACGTAGCAGTGACCATAACTTTCACACTGGTAGCAATTATTCGTTTTATATGATGGAAAAACTGTTCTATTTATTTTGTATTTTATGCTTCGGGCGTTGACTTCTAAGTTCCTAGCTATTCGATCTGGTCGAGCAACGCCTTAGAGTGAAGTCTAGGTTGCTCGGAATGTGGGAATGACCATAAATTTCACACTGGTTGCAATTATTCGTTTTATACGATGGAAAAACTGTTTCATCTTTATTGTACTTTAAGCTTCTGGCGTTGACTTCTTAGGCCCTAACTATTCCATCTGGTGGAACAACGCCCTAGGGTGAAGCCTAGGTTGCCAGGAAAGTAGAAATGACCATGACTTTCACACTGGTAGCAATTATTCGTTTTATACGATGGAAAAACTGTTCTATTTATTTTGTATTTTATGCTTCGGGCGTTAACTTCTAAGGACCTAACTATTCGATCTGGTGGAGCCACGCCCTAGAGTGAAGCCTAGATTGCCCGGTACGTAGAAATGACCACCACTTTCAAACTGGTTGCAACTATTCCTGTTATAGGATGTAAAAACTGTTGTATTTTTATTGCATTTTATGCGTCGGGCATTGACTTCTAGGGCCCTAGCTATTCCATCTGTTCGAGCAACGCCCTAGGATGAAGCCTAGGTTTCCCTGAAAGTAGAAATGACCATAACTTTCATACTGGTTGCAATTATTCGTCTTATATGATGGAAAAACTGTTGTATTTATATTGTATTTTATGCTTCTGGCGCTCACTTCTTAGGCCCTAACTATTCGATCTGGTGGAACAACGCCCTAGGGTGAAGCCTAGGTTGCCCGGAACGTAGAAATGACCATAACTTTCACACTGCTTGCTTTTATTCGCTTTATACGATGGAAAAACTGTTAGGTTTATATTGTATTTTATGCTTCTGACGTTGACTTCTTAGGCCCTAACTATTCGATCTGGTGGAACAACGCCCTAGAGTGAAACCTATGTTGCCCGGAACGTAGAAATGACCATTACTTTCACACTGGTAGCAATTATTCCTGTTATACGATGGAAAAACTGTTGTATTTTTATTGCATTTTATGCTACGGCCATTGACTTTTAAGGCCCTAACTATTCAATCTGTTGGAGCAACGCCCTAGGGTGAAGCCTAGGTTGCCCGGAACGTAGAAATGAGCATAACTATCACACTGGTTGCGATTATTCGTTTTATACGGTGGAAAAACTGTTGTATTTATATCGTGTTTTATGCTTCTGGCGTTGACTTCATAGGCCCTAACTATTCCATCTGGCGGAACAACGCCCTAGGGTCAAGCCTAGGTTGCCCGGAAAGTAGAAATGACCATAACGTCAACATTGGTAGTAATTATTCGTTTTATACGATGGAAGAACTGTACTATTTATTTTGTATTTTATGCTTCTGGCGTTGACTTCTAAGGCCCTAGCTATTCGATCTGGTGGAGCAACGCCCTAGAGTGAAGCCTAGGTTGCCCGGAAAGGAGTAATGACCATCACTTTCAAACTGGTTGCAATTAATCCTGTTATACATTGGAAAAACTGTTGCATTTTTATTGCATTTTATGCTTCTGGCGTTCACTTCTTAGGTCCTAGCTATTCGATCGGGTGGAACAACGGCCTAGGGTGAAGCATAGCTTGACCGGAACGTAGAAATGACCATTACCTTCACACTGTTTGCAATTATTCCTTTTATACGATGGAAAAGCTGTTGTATTTATATCGTATTTTATGCTTCTGGCGTTGACTTTTTAGGCCGTAACTATTCGGTCTGGTGGAGCAACGCCCTGGAGTGAAACCTAGGTTGCCCGGAACGTAGAATTGGCCATCACTTTCAAACTGGTTGCAATTATTGCTGTTATATGAAGGAAACACTGTTGTATTTTTTTTGCATTTTATGGTTCGGGCGTTGACTTCTAAGGCCCTAACTATTCAATCCGTTGGAGCAACGCCCTGGGGTGAAGCCTAGGTTGCTCAGAAAGTAGAAATGACCATAAGTTTCATACTGGATACAATTATTCGTTTTATACGATGGAAAAACTGTTGTATTTATATTGTATTTTATGCTTCTGGCGTTGACTTCTAAGGCACTAACTATTCGATCTGGTGGAGCAACGCCCTAGAGTGCAGCCTAGGTTGCCCGGAAGGTAGAATTGGCCATCACTTTCAAACTGGTTGCAATTATTGCTGTTATATGAAGGAAACACTGTTGTATTTTTTTTGCATTTTATGGTTCGGGCGTTGACTTCTAAGGCCCTAACTATTCAATCCGTTGGAGCAACGCCCTGGGGTGAAGCCTAGGTTGCTCAGAAAGTAGAAATGACCATAAGTTTCATACTGGATACAATTATTCGTTTTATACGATGGAAAAACTGTTGTATTTATATTGTATTTTATGCTTCTGGCGTTGACTTCTAAGGCACTAACTATTCGATCTGGTGGAGCAACGCCCTAGAGTGCAGCCTAGGTTGCCCGGAAGGTAGAATTGGCCATCACTTTCAAACTGGTTGCAATTATTCGTTTTATACGATGGAAAAACTGTTGTATTTATGTTGTATTTTATGCTTCTGGCGTTGACTTCTAAGGCACTAGCTATGCGATCTGGTGGAGCAACGCCCTAGAGTGATACCTAGGTTTCCCGGAACGTAGAAATTACCATAACTTTCACACTGATAGCAATTATTCGTTATATACAATGGAAAAACTGTTCTATTTATTTTGTATTTTATGCTACGGGCGTTGACTTCTATGGCCCTACCTATTCGATCTGGTGGTGTAACACCCTACAGTCAAGCCTAGGTTGCCCGGAACGTAGAAATGAAAATAACATTCACACCGGTTGCAATTATTCATGCTATACGATGGAAAAACTGTTGCATTTTTATTGTATTTTATGCTTCTGTCGTTGACTTCTAAGGCCGTAGCTATTAGATGTGGTGGAGTAACGCCCTAGAGTGACGCCTAGGTTGCCTGGAACGTAGAAATGACCATTACTTTCACAATGTTTCCAATTATTCATTTTATACGATGGAAAAACTGTTGTACTTAAATTGTATTTTATTCTTATGGCGTTGACTTCTAAGGCCCTAGCTATTCGATCTAGTGGAGCAACGCCCTAGAGTGAAGCCTAGGTTGCCCGGAAAGGAGAAATGACCATCACTTTCAAACTGGTTGCAATTAATCCTGTTATAGATTGGAAAAACTGTTGTATTTTTATTGCATTTTATGCTTCTGGCGTTCACTTCTTAGGCCCTAACTATTCGATCTGGTGGAACAACGGCATAGGGTGAAGCCTAGCTTGCCCGGAACGTAGATATGACCATTACCTTCACACTGTTTGCAATTATTCCTTTTATACGATGGAAAAGCTGTTGTATTTATATAGTTTTTTATGCTTCTGGCGTTTACTTCTAAAGACCTAACTATTCGATCAGGTGGAGCAACGCCCTAGAGTGAATCCTAGGCTGCTCGGAATGTAGAAATAACCATAACTTTCACACTGGTTGCAAATATTCGTTTTTTACGATGCAAACGCTGTTGCATTTATATCGTATTTTATGCTTCTGGCGTTTACTTCTAAGGACCTAACTATTCGATCTGGTGGAGCAACGCCCTAGAGTGGATCCTAGGTAGCTCGGAATGTAGAAATGACCGTAACTTTCACACTGGTTGCAATTATTCGTTTTATACGATGGAAACGCTGTTGTATTTCTATCGTATTTTATGCTTCTGGCGTTTGCTTCTAAGGACCTAACTATTCGATCTGGTGGAGCAACGCCCTAGAGTGGATCCTAGGTGGCTCGGAATGTAGAAATGACCATAACTTTCACACTGGTTGCAATTATTCGTTTTATACGTTGCAAACGCTGTTGTATTTATATCGTATTTTATGCTTCTGGCGTATACTTCTATGGACCTAACTATTCGATCTGGTGGAGCAACGCCCTAGAGTGGATCCCAGGTTACTCGGAATGTTGAAATGACCATAGCTTTCACACTGGTTGCAATTATTCGCTTTATACAATGCAAACGCTGTTGTATTTATATCGTATTTTATGCTTCTGGCGTTGACTTCTAAGGCACTAACTATTCGGTCTGGTGGTGCAACGCCCTAGAGTGAAGCCTAGGTTGCCCGGAACGTAGAATTGGTCATCACTTTCAAACTGGTTGCAATTATTCCTGTTATATGATGGAACCACTGTTGTATTTTTATTGCATTTTATGCTTCGGGCGTTGACTTCTATGGCCCTAACTATTCAATGTGTTGGAGCAACGCCCTAGGGTGAAGCCTAGGTTGACCGGAACAATGATATGCCATTACCTTCACACTGGTTGCAATTATTCCTGATATACGATGGAAAAACTGTTGCATCTTTAATGTATTTTATGCTTCTGGCGTTGACTTCGAAGGCCCTAACTATTCGATCTGGTGGAGCAACGCCCTTGAGTGACGCCTAGGTTGCCCGGAAAGTAGAAGTGACCATAACTTTCACACTGGTTGCAATTATTCCTGATATACGATGGAAAAACTGTTGCATCTTTAATGTATTTTATGCTTCTGGCGTTGACTTCGAAGGCCCTAACTATTCGATCTGGTGGAGCAACGCCCTTGAGTGACGCCTAGGTTGCCCGGAAAGTAGAAGTGACCATAACTTTCACACTGGTTGCAATTATACCTGTCATATGATGGAAACACTGTTGTATTTTTATTGCATTTTATGCTTCGGGCGTTGACTTCTAAGGCCCTAACTATTCAATCTGTTGGAGCAACGCCTTAGGGTGAAGCCTAGGTTGCCCGGAACGTAGAATTGACCATCACTTTCAAACTGGTTGCAATTATTGCTGTTATATGATGGAAACACTGTTGTATTTTTTTTGCATTTTATGGTTCGGGCGTTGACTTCTAAGGCCCTAACTATTCAATCCGTTGGAGCAACGCCCTAGGGTGAAGCCTAGGTTCCTCGGAAAGTAGAAATGACCATAAGTTTCATACTGGTTGCAATTATTCGTTTTATACGATGTAAAAACTGTTGTATTTATATTGTATTTTATGCTTCGGGCGTTGACTTCTATGGGCCTACCTATTCGATCTGGTGGTGTAACACCCTACAGTCAAGCCTAGGTTGCCCGGAACGTAGAAATGAAAATAACATTCACACCGGTTGCAATTATTCATGCTGTACGATGGAAAAACTGTTGCATTTTTATTGTATTTTATGGTTCTGGCGTTGACTTCTAAGGCTGTAGCTATTAGATGTGGTGGAGTAACGCCCTAGAGTGACGCCTAGGTTGCCTGGAACGTAGAAATGACCATTACTTTCACAATGTTTCCAATTATTCATTTTATACGATGGAAAAACTGTTGTACTTAAATTGTATTTTATTCTTATGGCGTTGAATTCTAAATCCCTAGCTATGCGATCTGGTGGAGCAACGCCATAGAGTGAAACCTAGGTTGCCCGGAACGTAGAAATTACCATAACTTACACACTGATAGCAATTATTCGTTTTATTAGATGGAAAAACTGATCTATTTATGTTGTATTTCATGCTTCGGGCGTTGACTTCTAAGGCCCTAACTATTCAATCTGTTGGAACAACGCCTTAGGGTGAAGCCTAGGTTGCCCGGAAAGTAGAAATGACCATAACTTTCACACTGGTCGCAATTATTCATGCTATACGATGGTAAAGCTGTTGTATTCATATCGTATTTTATGTCTCTGGCGTTGACTTCTTAGGCCCTAACTATTCGATCTGGTGGAGCAATGCCATAGAGTGAAACGTAGGTTGCCCAGAACGTAGAAGTGACCATTACTTTCACACTGTTTGCAATTATTCATTTTATACGATGGAAAAGCTGTTGTATTTATATTGTATTTTATGCTTCTGGCGTTGACTTCTAAGGCCGTAGCTATTAGCTGTGGTGGAGCAACGCCCTACAGTGACGCTTAGGTTGCCCGGAACGTAGAAATGACCATTAATTTCACAATGTTTGCAAATATTCATTTTATACAATGGAAAAACTGTTGTACTTATATTGTATTTTATTCTTCTGTCGTTGAATTCCAAGTCCATAGCTATTCGATCTGGTGGAGCAACGCCATAGAGTGAAACCTAGGTTGCTCGGAATGTAGAAATGACCATAACTTTCACACTGGTCCAAATTATTCGTTTTATACGATGGAAAAGCTGTTGTGTTTTGTATCGTATTTTATGATTCGGGCGTTGACTTCTAAGGCCCTAACTATTCGATCTAGTGGAGCCACGCACTAGAGTGAAGCCTAGGTTGCCGGGAACGTAGAAATGACCAGAACTTTCACACTGGTTGCTATTATTCGTTTTATACGATGGAAAAACTGTTAAATTTATATTGTATTTTATGCTTCTGGCGTTGACTTCTTAGGCCCTAACTTCTCGATCTGGTGGAACAACGCCCTACAGTGAAGCCTAGGTTGCCCGGAACGTAGAAATGACCATCACTTGCACACTGGTTGCAATTATTTCTGTTATACGACGGAAAAGCTCTTGTATATTTAGTGTATTTTATGCTTCGGGCGTTGACTGCTATGGCCCTACCTATTCGATCTGGTGGAGCAACACCCTACAGTCAATCCTAGGTTGCCCGGAACGTAGAAATGAAAATAACATTCACACCGGTTGCAATTATTCATGCTATACGATGGAAAAACTCTTGCATTTTTATTGTATTTTATGCTTCTAGCGTTGACTTCTAAGGCCGTAGATATTCGATGTGGTGGAACAACGCCCTAGAGTGAAGCCTAGGTTGTCCGGAACGTAGAAATGACCATTACCTTCACACTGTGTGCTATTATTCATTTTATACGATGGAAAAGGTGTTGCATTTATATTGTATTTTATGCCTCTGGCGTTGACTTCTAAGGCCGTAGCTATTAGATGTGGTGGAGTAACGCCCTAGAGTGACGCCTAGGTTGCCTGGAACGTAGAAATGACCATTACTTTCTCAATGTTTCCAATTATTCATTTTATACGATGGAAAAACTGTTGTACTTATATTGTATTTTATTCTTATGGCGTTGAATTCTAAGTCCCTAGCTATGCGATCTGGTGGAGCAACGCCCTAGAGTGAAACCTAGGTTGGCCGGAACGTAGAAATTACTCTAACTTTCACACTGATAGCAATTATTCGTTTTATACGATGGAAAAACTGTTCTATTTATGTTGTATTTCATGCTTCGGGCGTTGACTTCTAGGGCACTAACTATTCGATCTGGTGGAGCAGCGCCCTAGGGTGAAGCCTAGGTTGCCCGGAACGTAGAAATGACCATAACTTTCATACTGGTTGCAGTTATTCGTTAGATACGATGGAAAAACTGTTGCATTTATATTGTATTTTATGCTTCTTGCGCTGAGTTCTAGGGCACTAACTATTCGATCTGGTGGAGCAGCGCCCTAGGGTGAAGCCTAGGTTGCCCGGAACGTAGAAATGACCATAACTTTCACACCGGTAGCAATTATTCGTTTTATACGATGGAAAAACTGTTGTATTAATATTGCATTTTATGATTCTGGCGTTGACTTCTTAGGTCCTAACTATTCGATCTGGTGGAACACTGCCCTAGAGTGAAGCCTAGGTTGCCCGGAACGCAGAAATGACCATCACTTTCAAACTGGTTGCAATTAATCCTGTTATAGATTGGAAAAACTGTTGTATTTTTATTGCATTTTATGCTTCTGGCGTTCACTTCTTAGGCCCTAACTATTCGATCTGGTGGAACAACGGCATAGGGTGTGGCCTAGCTTGCCCGGAACGTAGAAATGACCATTACCTTCACACTGTTTGCAATTATTCCTTTTATACGATGGAAAAGCTGTTGTATTTATATAGTTTTTTATGCTTCTGGCGTTCACTTGTAAGGTCCTAACTATTGAATCTGTTGGAGCAACGCCCTAGGGTGAAGCCTAGCTTGCTCGGAAAGTAGAAATGATCATAAGTTTCATACTGCTTGCAATTATTCGTTTTATACGATGGAAACACTGTTGTATTTTTATTGCATTTTATGCTTCGGGCGTTGACTTCTAAGGCCCTAACTATTCAATCTGTTGGAGCAACGCCCTAGGGAGAAACCTAGGTTGCTCGGAAAGTAGAAATGACCATCAGTTTCATACTGGTTGCAATTATTCGTTTTATACGATGGGGAAACTGTTGTATTTATATTGTATTTTATGCTTCTCGCGTTGACTTCTAAGGCCCTAACTATTCAATCCGTTGGTGCAACGCCCTAGAGTGAAGCCTAGGTTGCGCGGAAAGGAGAAATGACCATCAATTTCAAACTGGTTGCAATTAACCCTATTATACATTGGAAAAACTGTGGCATTTTTATTGCATTTTATGCTTCTGGCGTTCACTTCTTAGGCCCTATCTATTCGATCTGGTGGAACAACGGCCTAGGGTGAAGCCTAGCTTGCCCGGAACGTAGAAACGACCATTACCTTCACACTGTTTGCAATTATTCCTTTTATACGATGGAAAAGCTGTTGTATTTATATCGTATTTTATGCTTCTGGCGTTGACTTCTTAGGCCGTAACTATTCGGTCTGTTGGAGCAACGCCCTGGAGTGAAACCTCGGTTGCCCGGAACGTAGAATTGGCCATCACATTCAAACTGGTTGCAATTATTGCTGTTATATGATGGAAACACTGTTGTATTTTTTTTGCATTTTATGCTTCTGGCGTTGACTTCTAAGGCACTAACTATTCGATCTGGTGGAGCAACGCCCTAGAGTGAAGCCTAGGTTGCCCGGAACGTAGAATTGGTCATCACTTTCAAATTGGTTGCAATTATTCCTGTTATATGATGGAAACACTGTTGTATTTTTATTGCGTTTTATGCTTCGGGCGTTGACTTCTAAGGCCCTAACTATTCAACCTGTTGGAGCAATGCCCTAGGGTGAAGCCTAGCTTGCTCGGAAAGTAGAAATGACCATGAGTTTCATACTGGTTGCAATTATTCGTTTTATACGATGGAAAAGCTGTTGTACTTATATCGTATTTTATGCTTCTGGCGTTGGCTTCTTAGGCCGTAACTGTTCGGTCTGGTGGAGCAACGCCATGGAGAGAAGCCTAGGTTGCCCGGAACGTTGAATTGGCCATCACTTTCAAACTGGTTGCAATTATTCCTGTTATATGATGGAAACACTGTTGTATTTTTTTTGCATTTTATGGTTCGGGCGTTCACTTCTAAGGTCCTAACTATTGAATCTGTTGGAGCAACGCCCTAGGGTGAAGCCTAGCTTGCTCGGAAAGTAGAAATGACCATAAGTTTCATACTGCTTGCAATTATTCGTTTTATACGATGGAAACACTGTTGTATTTTTATTGCATTTTATGCTTTGGGCGTTGACTTCTGGGGCCCTAACTATTCAATCTGTTGGAGCAACGCCCTACGGTGAGGCCTAGGTTGCTCGGAAAGTAGAAATGACCATCAGTTACATACTGGTTGCAATTATTCGTTTTATACGATGGAAAAACTGTTGTATTTATATTGTATTTTATGCTTCTGGCGTTGACTTCTAAGGCCCTAGCTATTCGATCTGGTGAATCAACGACCTAGAGTGAATCCTAGGTTGCTCGGAATGTAGAAATGACCATAACGTTCACACTGGTTGCAATTATTCGTTTTATACGAAGCAAACGCTGTTGTATTTATATCGTATTTTATGCTTCTGGCGTTTACTTCTAAGGACCTAACTATTCGATCTGGTGGAGCAACGCCCAAGAGTGGATCCTAGGTTGCTCGGAATGTAGAAATGACCATAACTTTCACACTGGATGCAATTATTCGTTTTATACGATGGAAACGCTGTTGTATTTATATTGTACTTCATGCCTCTGGCGTTGACTTCTAAGGCCGTAGCTATTAGATGTGGTGGAGCAACGCCCTAGAGTGACGCCTAGGGTGCTCGGAACGTAGAAATGACCATTACTTTCACACTGGTTGCAATTATTCGTTTTATACGATGGAATAGCTGTTGTATTTATATCGTATTTTATGCTTCTGGCGTTGACTTCTTAGGCCGTAACTATTCGGTCTGGTGGAGCAACGCCCTGGAGTGAAACCTAGGTTGCCCGGAACGTAGAATTGGCCATCACTTTCAAACTGGTTGCAATTATTCCTGTTATATGATGGAAACACTGTTGTATTTTTTTTGCATTTTATGGTTCGGGCGTTGACTTCTAAGGCCCTAACTATTCGATCTGGTGGAACAACGGCCTAGGGTGAAGCCTAGCGTGCCCGGAACGTAGAAATGACCATTACCTTCACACCGTCTGCAATTATTCCTTTTATACGATGGAAAAGCTGTTGTATTTATATCATACTTTATGCTTCTGGCGTTGACTTCTTAGGCCGTAACTATTCGGTCTGGTGGAGCAACGCCCTGGAGTGAAACCTAGGTTGCCCGGAACGTAGAATTGGCCATCACTTTCAAACTGGTTGCAATTATTGCTGTTATATGATGGAAACACTGTTGTATTTTTATTGCATTTTATGGTTCGGGCGTTGACTTCTAAGGTCCTAACTATTCAATCCGTTGGAGCAACGCCCTAGGGTGAAGCATAGTTTGCTCGGAAAGTAGAAATGACCATAAGTTTCATACTGGTTGCAATTATTCGTTTTATACGATGGAAAAACTGTTGTATTTATATTGTATTTTATGCTTCTGGCGTTGACTTCTAAGGCACTAACTATTCGATCCGGTGGAGCGACGCCCTAGGGTGAAGCCTAGGTTGCCCGGAACGTAGAATTGGCCATCACTTTCCAAATTGGTTGCAATTATTCCTGTTATATTATGAAAACACTGTTGTATTTTTATTGCATTATATGCTTCTGGCGTTGACTTCTAAGGCCCTAACTATTCAATCCGTTGGAGCAACGCCCTAGGGTGAAGCCTAGTTTGCTCGGAAAGTAGAAATGACCATAAGTTTCATACTGGTTGCAATTATTCGTTTTATACGATGGAAAAACTGTTGTATTTATATCGTATTTTATGCTTCTGGCGTTGACTTCTTGGGTCGTAACTATTCCGTCTGGTGGAGCAACGCCCTGGAGTGAAACCTAGGTTGCCCGGAACGTAGACTTGGCCATCACTTTCCAAATTGGTTGCAATTATTCCTGTTATATTATGGAAACACTGTTGTATTTTTATTGCATTATATGCTTCGGGCGTTGACTGCTAAGGCCCTAACTATTCAATCTGTTGGACCAACGCCCTAGGGTGAAGCCTAGGTTGCTCGGAAAGTAGAAATGACCATAAGTTTCATACTGGTTGCAATTATTCGTTTTATACGATGGAAAAACTATTGTATTTATATTGTATCTTATGCTTCTGGCGTTGACTTCTAAGGCCCTAGCTGTTCGACCTAGTGGAGCAACGCCCTAGGGTGAAGCCGAGGTTGCCCGGAAAGGAGAAATGACCATCACGTTCAAACTGGTTGCATTTAATCCTTTTATACGATGAAAAGGCTGTTGTATTTATATCGTATTTTATGCTTCTGGCGTTTACTTCTGAGGACCTAACTATTCGATCTGGTGGAGCAACGCCCTAGAGTGAAGCCTAGGTTGCTCGGAATGTGGAAATGACCATAACTTTCACACTGGTTGCAATTATTCGTTTTACACGATGGAAACGCTGTTGTATTTATATTGTACTTTATGCCTCTGGCGTTGACTTCTATGGCCGTAGCTATTAGATGAGGTGGAGCAACGCCCTAGAGTGACGCCTAGGGTGCTCGGAACGTAGAAATGACCATTACTTTCACACTGGTTGCAATTATTCGTTTTATACGATGGAAAACCTGTTGTATTTATATCTTATTTTATGCTTCTGGCCTTGACTTCTTAGGCCCGAACTATTCGATCTGGTGGAACAACGCCCTAGGGTGAAGCCTAGGTTACCCGGAACGTAGAATTGGCCATCACTTTCAAACTGGTTGCAATTATTCCTGATATATGATGGAAACACTGTTGTATTTTTTTTGCATTTTATGGTTCGGGCGTTGACTTCTAAGGCCCTAACTATTCAATCTGTTGGAGCAACGCCCCAGAGTGAAGCCTGGGTTCCTCGGAATGTGGAAATGACCATAACTTTCACACTGGTTGCAATTATTCGTTTTAGACGATGGAAACGCTGTTGTATTTATATTGTACTTTATGCCTCCGGCGTTGACTTCTAAGGCCGTAGCTATTAGATGTGGTGGAGCAACGCCCTAGAGTGACGCCTAGGGAGCTCGGAACGTAGAAATGACCATTACTTTCACACTGGTTGCAATTATTCGTTTTATACGATGGAAACGCTGTTGTATTTATATTGTATTTTATGCCTTTGGCGTTGACTTCTAAGGCCGTCACTATTCGGTCTGGTGGAGCAACGCCCTGCAGTGAAACCCAGGTTGCCCGGAACGTAGAATTGGCCATCACTTTCAAACTGGTTGCAATTATTCCTGTTATATGATGGAAACACTGTTGTATTTTTTTTGCATTTTATGGTTCGGGCGTTGACTTCTAAGGCCCTAACTATTCAATCTGTTGGAGCAACGCCCTAGGGTGAAGCCTAGGTTGTTCGGAAAGTAGAAATGACCATAAGTTTCATACTGGTTGCAATTATTCGTTTTATACGATGGAAAAACTGTTGTACTTATATTGTATTTTATGCTTCTGGCGCTGACTTCTAAGGCACTAACTATTCGATCTGGCGGAGCAACGCCCTAGAGTGAAGCATAGGTTGCCCGGAACGTAGAATTGGCCATCACTTTCAAACTGGCTGCAATTATTCCTGTTATATGATGGAAACACTGTTGTATTTTTTTTGCGTTTTATGGTTCGGGCGTTGTCTTCTAAGGCCCTAACTATTCAATCTGTTGGAGCAACGCCCTAGGGTGAAGCCTAGCTTGCTCGGAAAGTAGAAATGACCATAAGTTTCATACTGGTTGCAATTATTCGTTTTATACGATGGAAAAGCTGTTGTATTTATATCGTATTTTATGCTTCTGGGGTTGCCTTCTTAGGCCGTAACTATTCGCTCTGGAGGAGCAACGCCCTGGAGTGATACCTAGGTTGCCCGGAACGTACAATTGGCCATCACTTTCAAACTGCTTGCAATTACTCCTGTTATATGATGGAAGCACTGTTGTATTTTTTTTGCATTTTATGGTTCGGGCGTTGACTTCTAAGGCCCCAACTATTCAATCCGTTGGAGCAACGCCCTAGGGTGAAGCCTAGGTTGCTCGGAAAGTGGAAATGACCATAAGTTTCATACTGGTTGCAATTATTCGTTTTATACGATCTAAAGACTGTTGTATTTATAATGTATTTTATGCTTCTGGCCTTGACTTCTTAGGCCGTAACTATTCGGTCTGGAGGAGCAACGCCCTGGAGTGAAACCTAGGTTGCCCGGAACGTAGAATTGGCCATCACTTTCAAACTGGTTGCAATTATTCCTGATATATGATGGAAACACTGTTGTATTTTTTTTGCATTTTATGGTTCGGGCGTTGACTTCTAATGCACTATCTTTTCGATCTGGTGGAGCAACGCTCTAGAGTGAATCCTAGGTTGCTCGGAATGTAGAAATGACCATAACTTTCACACTGGTTGCAATTATTCGTTTTATACGATGGAAACGCTGTTGTATTTATATTGTACTTTATGCCTCTGGCGTTGACTTCTAAGGCCGTAGCTATTGGATGTGGTGGAGCGACGCCCTAGAGTGACGCCTAGGGTGCTCGGAACGTAGAAATGACCATTACTTTCACACTGGTTGCAATTATTCGTTTTATAAGATGGAAAAGCTGTTGTATTTATTTCGTATTTTATGCTTCTGGCGTTGACTTCTAAGGCCCTAACTATTCAATCTGTTAGAGCAACGCCCTAGGGTGAAGCCTAGGTTGCTCGGAAAGTAGAAATGACCATATGTTTAATACTGGTTGCAATTATTCGTTTTATACGATGGAAAAACTGTTGTATTTATATTGTGTTTTATACTTCTGGCGTTGACTTCTAAGGCCCTAGCTGTTCGATCTAGTGGAGCAACGCCCTAGAATGAAGCCTAGGTTGCCCGGAAAGGAGAAATGACCATCACGTTCAAGCTGGTTGCAATTAATCCTTTTATACGATGGAATTGCTGTTGTATTTATATCGTATTTTATGCTTCTGGCGTTTACTTCTAAGGACCTAACTATTCGATCTGGTGGAGCAACGCCCCAGAGTGAAGCCTGGCTTCCTCGGAATGTGGAAATGACCATAACTTTCACACTGGTTGCAATTATTCGTTTTAGACGATGGAAACGCTGTTGTATTTATATTGTACTTTATGCCTCTGGCGTTGACTTCTAAGGCCGTAGCTATTAGATGTGGTGGAGCAACGCCCTAGAGTGACGCCTAGGGAGCTCGGAACGTAGAAATGACCATTACTTTCACACTGGTTGCAATTATTCGTTTTATACGATGGAAAAGCTGTTGTATTTATTTCGTATTTTATGCTTCTGGCGTTGACTTCTTAGGCCGTAACTATTCGGTCTGGTGGAGCTACGCCCTAGAGCGAAGCCTAGGTTGCCCGGAACGTAGAATTGGCCATCACTTTCAAGCTGGTTGCAATTATTCCTGTTATATGACGGAAACACTGTTGTATTTTTTTTGCATTTTACGGTTCGGGCGTTGACTTCTAAGGTCCTAACTATTCAATCTGTTGGAGCAACGCCCTAGGGTGAAGCCTATGTTGCTCTGAAAGTAGAAATGACCATAAGTTTCATACTGGTTGCAATTATTCGTTTTATACGATGGAAAAGCTGTTGTATTTATATCGTATTTTATGCTTCTGGCGTTGACTTCTAAGGCCCTGACTATTCAATCTGTTGGAGCAACGCCCTAGGGCGAAGCCTAGGTTGCTCGGAAAGTAGAAATGACCATAAGTTTCATACTGGTTGCAATTACTCGTTTCATACGATGGAAAAAGCTGTTGTATTTATATTGTATTTTATGCTTCTGGCGTTGACTTCTAAGGCACTAACTATTCGATCTGGTGGAGCAACGCCCTAGAGTGAAGCCTAGGTTGCCCGGAACGTAGAATTGGTCATCACTTTCAAACTGGTTGCAATTATTCCTGTTATAGGATGGAAACACTGATGTATTTTTATTGCATTTTATGCTTCGGGCGTTGACTTCTAAGGCCCTGACTATTCAATCTGTTGGAGCAACGCCCTAGGGTGAAGCCTAGGTTGCTCGGAAAGTAGAAATGACCATAAGTTTCATACTGGTTGCAATTACTCGTTTTATACGATGGAAAAAGCTGTTGTATTTATATCGTATTTTATGTTTCTGGCGTTTACTTCTAAGGACCTAACTATTCGATCTGGTGGAGCAACGCCCTAGAGTGAATCCTAGGTTGCTCGGAATGTAGAAATGACCATAAATTTCACACTGGTTGCAATTATTCGTTTTATACGATGGAAACGCTGTTGTATTTATATTGTATTTTATGCCTCTGGCGTAGACTTCTAATTCCGTAGCTATTAGATGTGGTCGAGCAACGCCCTAGAGTGACGCCTAGGTTGCTCGGAAAGTAGAAATGACCATCACTTTCAAACTGGTTGCAATTAATCCTTTTATACGATGGAAAAGTTGTTGTATTTATATCGTATTTTATGCTTCTGGCGTTTACTTCTAAGGACCTAACTATTCGATCTGGTGGAGCAACGCCCTAGAGTGAATCCTAGGTTGCTCGGAATGTAGAAGTGACCATAACTTTCACACTGGTTGCAATTATTCGTTTTATACGATGGAAACGCTGTTGTATATGTATTGTACTTTATGCCTCTGGCGTTGACTTCTAAGGCCGTAGCTATTAGATGTGGTGGAGCAACGCCCTAGAGTGACGCCTAGGGAGCTCGGAACGTAGAAATGACCATTACTTTCACACTGGTTGCAATTATTCGTTTTATACGATGGAAAAGCTGTTGTATTTATATCGTATTTTATGCTTCTGGCGTTGACTTCTTAGGCCGTAACTATTCGGTCTGGTGGAGCAACGCCCTGGAGTGAAACCTAGTTTGCCAGGAACGTAGAATTGGCCATCACTTTCAAACTGGTTGCAATTATTCCTGTTATATGATGGAAACACTGTTGTATTTTTTTTGCATTTTATGGCTCGGGCGTTGATTTCTAAGGCCCTAACTATTCAATCCGTTGGAGCTATGCCCTAGGGTGAAGCCTAGGTTGCTCGGAAAGTAGAAGTGACCATAAGTTTCATACTGGTTGCAATTATTTGTTTCATACGATGGAAAAACTGTTGTATTTATATTGTATTTTATGCTTCTGGCGTTGACTTCTAAGGCACTAACTATTCGATCTGGTGGAGCAACGCCCTAGAGTGAAGCCTAGGTTGCCCGGAACGTAGAATTGGCCATCACTTTCAAACTGGTCGCACTTATTCCTGTTATATGATGGAAACACTGTTGCATTTTTATTGCATTTTATGCTTCGTTCGTTGACTTCTAAGGACCTAACTATTCAATCTGTTGGAGCAACGCCCTACGGTGAAGCCTAGGTTGCTCGGAAAGTAGAAATGACCATCACTTTCAAACTGGTTGCAATTAATCCTTTTATACGATGGAAAAGTTGTTGTATTTATATCGTATTTTATGCTTCTGGCGTTTACTTCTAAGGACCTAACTATTCGATCTGGTGGAGCAACGCCCCAGAGTGAAGCCTAGGTTGCTCGGAATGTAGAAATGACCATAACTTTCACACTGCTTGCAATTATACGTTTTATACGATGGAAACGCTGTTGTATTTATATTGTATTTGATGCCCCTGGCGTTGACTTCTAAGGCCGTAGCTATTAGATGTGGTGGAGCAACGCCCTAGAGTGACGCCTAGGGTGCTCGGAACGTAGAAATGACCATTACCTTCAGACTGGTTGCAATTATTCGTTTTATACGATGGAAAAGCTGTTGTATTTATATCGTTTTTTATGCTTCTGGCGTTGACTGCTTAGGCCGTCACTATTCGGTCTGGTGGAGGAACGCTCTGGAGTGAAACCTAGGTTGCCCGGAACGTAGAATTGGCCATCACTTTCAAACTGGTTGCAATTATTCCTGTTATATGATGGAAACACTGTTGTATTTTTATTGCATTTTATGCTTCGGGCGTTGACCTCTAAGACCCTAACTATTCAATCTGTTGGAGCAACGCCCTAGGGTGAAGCCTAGGTTGCTCGGAAAGTAGAAATGACCATCACTTTCAAACTGGTTGCAATTAATCCTTTTATACGATGGAAAAGCTGTTGTATTTATATCGTATTTTATGCTTCTGGCGTTTACTTCTAAGGACCTAACAATTCGATCTGGTGGAGCATCGCCATAGAGCGAAGCCTAGGTTGCTCGGAATGTAGAAATGACCATAACTTTCACACTGGTTGCAATTATTCGTTTTATACGATGGAAACGCAGTTGTATTTATATTGTATTTTATGCATCTGGCGTTGACTTCTAAGGCCGTAGCTATTAGATGTGGTGGAGCAACGCCCTAGAGTGACGCCTAGGGTGCTCGGAACGTAGAAATGACAATTACTTTCACACTGCTTGCAATTATTCGTTTTATACGATGGAAAAGCTGTTGTATTTATATCGTTTTTTATGCTTCTGGCGTTGACTTCTTAGGCCGTAACTATTCGGTCTGGTGGAGCAACGCCCTAGGGTGAAGCCTAGATTGCTCGGAAAGTAGAAATGACCATAAGTTTCATACTGGTTGCAATTATTCGTTTTATACGATGGAAAAAGCTGTTGTATTTATATTGTATCTTATGCTTCTGGCGTTGACTTCTAAGGCCCTAACTGTTCGATCTAGTGGAGCAACGCCCTAGAGTGAAGCCGAGGTTGCCCGGAAAGGAGAAATGACCATCACTTTCAAACTGGTTGCAATTAATCCTTTTATACGATGGAAAAGCTGTTGTATTTATATCGTTTTTTATGCTTCTGGCGTTTACTTCTAAGGACCTAACTATTCGATCTGGTGGAGCAACGCCCTAGAGTGAAGCCTAGGTTGCTCGGAATGTAGAAATGACCATAACTATCACACTGCTTGCAATTATTCGTTTTATACGATGGAAAAACTGTTGTATTTATATCGTATTTTATGCTTCTGGCGTTGACTTCTTAGGCACTAACTATTCGATGTGGTGCAGCAACGCAAGAGAGTGATGCCTAGGTTGCCCGGAACGTAGAATTGGCCATCAATTTCAAACTGGCTGCAATTATACCTGTTATATGATGGAAACACTGCTGTATTTTTATTGTATTTTATACTTCGGGCGTTGACTTCTAAGGCCCTAACTGTTTGATCAGGTGGAGCAACGCCCTAGGGTGAAGCCTAGGTTGCTCGGAAAGTAGAAATGTCCATAAGTTTCATACTGGTTGCAATTATTCGTTTTATACGATGGAAAAACTGTTGTATTTATATTGTATTTTATGCTTCTGGCGTTGACTTCTAAGGCACTAACTATTCGATCTGGTGGAGCAACGCAATAGAGTGAAGCCTAGGTTGCCCGGAACGTAGAATTGGCCATCACTTTCAATCTGGTTGCAATTATTCCTGATATATGATGGAAACACTGTTGTATTTTTTTTGCATTTTATGGTTCGGGCGTTGACATCTAAGGCCCTAACTATTCAATCTGCAGGATCAAGGCCCTAGCGTGAAGCCTAGGTTGCTCGGAAAGTAGAAATGACCATAAGTTTCATACTGGTTGCAATTATTCGCTTTATACGATGGAAAAACTGTTGTATTTATATTGTATTTTATGCTTCTGGCGTTGACTTCTAAGGCACCATCTATTCGATCTGGTGGAGCAACGCCCTAGAGAGAAGCCTAGGTTGCCCGGAACGTAGAATTGGCCATCACTTTCAAACTGGTTGCAATTATTCCTGTTATATAACGGAAGCACTGTTGTATTTTTTTTGCATTTTATGGTTCGGGAGATCACTTCTAAGGTCCTAGCTATTCAATCTTTTGGAGCAACGCCCTAGGGTGAAGCCTAGCTTGCTCGGAAAGTAGAAATGACCATAAGTTTCATCCTGGATGCAATTATTCGTTTTATACGATGGAAACACTGTTTTATTTTTATTGCATTTTATGCTTCGGGCGTTGACTTCTCCGGCCCTAACTATTCAATCTGTTGGAGCAACGCCCTAGGGTGAAGCCTAGGATGCTCGGAAAGTAGAAATGACCATAAGTTTCATACTGGTTGCAATTAATCGTTTTATCCGATGGAAAAACTGTTGTATTTATATTGTATTTTATGCTTCTGGCGTTGACTTCTAAGGCCCTAGCTATTCGATCTAGCGGAGTAACGCCCTAGAGTGTAGCCTAGGTTGCCCGGAAAGGAGAAATGACCATAATTTTCACACTGGTTGCAATTATTCGTTTTATACGGTGGAAACCCTGTTGTATATATATCGTATTTTATGCTTCTGGCGTTCACTTCTAAGGACCTAACTATTCGATCTGGTGGAGCAACACCCTAGAGTGAATCCTAGGTTGCTCGGAATGTAGAAATGACCATAACTTTCACACTGACTGCAATTATTCGTTTTATACGATGGAAACGCTGTTGTATTTATATCGTATTTTATGTTTCTGGCGTTTACTTCTAAGGACCTAACTATTCGATCTGGTGGAGCAACGCCCTAGAGTGAATCCTAGGTTGCTCGGAATGTAGAAATGACCATAACTTTCACACTGGTTGCAATTATTCGTTTTATACGATGGAAACGCTGTTGTATATGTATTGTACTTTATGCCTCTGGCGTTGACTTCCAAGGCCGTAGCTATTAGATGTGGTGCAGCAACGCCCTATAGTGACGCCTAGGGTGCTCGGAACGTAGAAATGACCATTACTTTCACACTGGTTGCAATTATTCGTTTTATACGATGGAAAAGCTGTTGTATTTGTATCGTATTTTATGCTTCTGGCGTTGACTTCTTAGGCCGTGACTATTCGGTCTGGTGGAGCAACGCCCTGGAGTGAAACCTAGTTTGCCAGGAACGTAGAATTGGCCATCACTTTCAAACTGGTTGCAATTATTCCTGTTATATGATGGAAACACTGTTGTATTTTTTTTGCATTTTATGGCTCGGGCGTTGACTTCTAAGGCCCTAACTATTCAATCCGTTGGAGCTATGCCCTAGGGTGAAGCCTAGGTTGCTCGGAAAGTAGAAGTGACCATAAGTTTCATACTGGTTTGCAATTATTTCTTTCATAGGATGGAAAAACTGTTGTATTTATATTGTATTTTATGCTTCTGGCGTTGACTTCTAAGGCACTAACTATTCGATCTGGTGGAGCAACGCCCTAGAGTGAAGCCTAGGTTGCCCGGAACGTAGAATTGGCCATCACTTTGAAACTGGTCGCAATTATTCCTGTTATATGATGGAAACACTGTTGCATTTTTATTGCATTTTATGCTTCGTTCGTTGACTTCTAAGGCCCTAACTATTCAATCTGTTGGAGCAACGCCCTAGGGTGAAGCCTAGGTTGCTCGGAAAGTAGAAATGACCATAAGTTTCATACTGGTTGCAATTATTCGTTTTATACGATGGAAAAACTGTTGTATTTATACTGTATTTTATGCTTCTGGCGTTGACTTCTAAGGCACTATCTATTCGATCTGGTGGAGCAACGCCCTAGAGTGAAGCCTAGGTTGCCCGGAAGGTAGAATTGGCCATCACCTTCAAACTGGTTGCAATTATTCGTTTTATACGATGGAAAAACTGTTGTACTTATATTGTATTTTATACATCTGGCGTTGACTTCTAAGGCACTAACTATTCGATCTGGTGGAGCAACGCCCTAGAGTGAAGCCGAGGTTGCCCGGGAAGGAGAAATGACCATCACTTTCAAACTGGTTGCAATTAATCCTTTTATACGATGGAAAAGCTGTTGTATTTATATCGTATTTTATGCTTCTGGCGTTTACTTCTAAGGACCTAACAATTCGATCTGGTGGAGCATCGCCCTAGAGCGAAGCCTAGGTTGCTCGGAATGTAGAAATGACCATAACTTTCACACTGGTTGCAATTATTCGTTTTATACGATGGAAACGCAGTTGTATTTATATTGTATTTTATGCCTCTGGCGTTGACTTCTAAGGCCGTAGCTATTAGATGTGGTGGAGCAACGCCCTAGAGTGACGCCTAGGGTGCTCGGAACGTAGAAATGACAATTACTTTCACACTGGTTGCAATTATTCGTTTTATACGATAGAAAAGCTGTTGTATTTATATCGTTTTTTATGCTTCTGGCGTTGACTTCTTAGGCCGTAACTATTCGGTCTGGTGGAGCAACGCCTTAGGGTGAAGCCTAGATTGCTCGGAAAGTAGAAATGACCATAAGTTTCATACTGGTTGCAATTATTCGTTTTATACGATGGAAAAGCTGTTGTATTTATATTGTATTTTATGCTTCTGGCGTTGACTTCTAAGGCACTAACTATTCGATCTGGTGGAGCAACGCCCTAGAGCGAAGCCTAGCTTGCCCGGAACGTAGAATTGGCCATCACTTTCAAACTGGTTGCAATTATTCCTGTTATATGATGGAAACACTGTTGTATTTTTATTGCATTTTATGATTCGGGCGTTGACCTCTAAGACCCTAACTATTCAATCTGTTGGAGCAACGCCCTAGGGTGAAGCCTAGGTTGCTCGGAAAGTAGAAATGACCATCACTTTCAAACTGGTTGCAATTAATCCTTTTATACGATGGAAAAGCTGTTGTATTTATATCGTATTTTATGCTTCTGGCGTTTACTTCTAAGGACCTAACTATTCGATCTGGTGGAGCAACGCCCCAGAGTGAAGCCTAGGTTGCTCGGAATGTAGAAATGACCATAACTTTCACACTGCTTGCAATTATTCGATTTATACGATGGAAACGCTGTTGTATTTATATTGTATTTTATGCCCCTGGCGTTGACTTCTAAGGCCGTAGCTATTAGATGTGGTGGAGCAACGCCCTAGAGTGACGCCTAGTGTGCTCGGAACGTAGAAATGACCATTACCTTCACACTGGTTGCAATTATTCGTTTTATACGATGGAAAAGCTGTTGTATTTATATCGTTTTTTATGCTTCTGGCGTTGACTGCTTAGCCCGTCACTATTCGGTCTGGTGGAGGAACGCCCTGGAGTGAAACCTAGGTTGCCCGGAACGTAGAATTGGCCATCACTTTCAAACTGGTTATAATTATTCCTGTTATATGATGGAAATACTGTTGTATTTTTTTTATATTTTAGGGTTCGGGTGTTGACTTCTAAGGCCCTAACTATTCAATCTGTTGGAGCAACGCCCTAGGGTGAAGCCTAGGTTGCTCGGAAAGTAGAAATGACCATAAGTTTCATACTGGTTGCAATTATTCGTTTTATACGATGGAAAAACTGTTGTATTTATATTGTATTTTATGCTTCTGGCGTTGACTTCTAAGGCACTAACTATTCGATCTGGTGGAGAAACGCCCTAGAGTGAAGCCTAGGTTGCCCGGAAGGTAGAATTGGCCATCACTTTCAAACTGGTTGCAATTATTCGTTTCATACGATGGAAAAACTGTTGTATTTATATTGTATTTTATGCTTCTGGCGTTGACTTCTTAGGCCGTAACTATTCGGTCTGGTGGAGCGACGCCCTGGAGTGAAACCTAGGTTGCCCGGAACGTAGAATTGGCCGTCACTTTCAAACTGGTTGCAATTATTCCTGTTATACGATGGAAACACTGTTGTATTTTTATTGCATTTTATGCTTCGGGCGTTGACTTCTAAGGCCCTAACTATTCAATCTGTTGGAGCAACGCCCTAGGGTGAAGCCTAGGTTGCTCGGAAAGTAGAAATGACCGTAAGTTTCATACTGGTTGCAATTATTCGTTTTATACGATGGAAAAGCTGTTGTATTTATATTGTATTTTATGCTTCTGGCGTTGACTTCTAAGGCACTAACGATTCGATCTGGTGGAGCAACGCCCTAGAGTGAAGCCTAGGTTGCCCGGAACGTAGAATTGGCCATCACTTTCAAACTGGTTGCAATTATTCCTGTTATATGATGGAAACACTGATGTATTTTTATTGCATTTTATGCTTCGGGCGTTGACTTCTAAGGCCCTGACTATTCAATCTGTTGGAGCAACGCCCTAGGGTGAAGCCTAGGTTGCTCGGAAAGTAGAAATGACCATAAGTTTCATACTGGTTGCAATTATTCGTTTTATACGATGGAAAAACTGTTGTATTTATATTGTATTTTATGCTTCTGGCGTTGACTTCTAAGGCACTATCTATTCGATCTGGTGGAGCAACGCCCTAGAGTGAAGCCTAGGTTGCCCGGAAGGTAGAATTGGCCATCACCTTCAAACTGGTTGCAATTATTCGTTTTATACGATGGAAAAACTGTTGTACTTATATTGTATTTTATGCATCTGGCGTTGACTTCTAAGGCACTAACTATTCGATCTGGTGGAGCAACGCCCTAGAGTGAAGCCGAGGTTGCCCGGAAAGGAGAAATGACCATCACTTTCAAACTGGTTGCAATTAATCCTTTTATACGATGGAAAAGCTGTTGTATTTATATCGTATTTTATGCTTCTGGCGTTTACTTCTAAGGACCTAACAATTCGATCTGGTGGAGCATCGCCCTAGAGCGAAGCCTAGGTTGCTCGGAAAGTAGAAATGACCATCACTTTCAAACTGGTTGCAATTAATCCTTTTATACGATGGAAAAGCTGTTGTATTTATATCGTATTTTATGCTTCTGGCGTTTACTTCTAAGGACCGAACTATTCGATCTGGTGGAGCAACGCCCTAGAGTGAAGCCTAGGTTGCTCGGAATGTAGAAATGACCATAACTTTCACACTGCTTGCAATTATTCGTTTTACACGATGGAAACGCTGTTGTATTTATATTGTATTTTATGCCCCTGGCGTTGACTTCTAAGGCCGTAGCTATTAGATGTGGTTGAGCAACGCCCTAGAGTGACGCCTAGGGTGCTCGGAACGTAGAAATGACCATTACCTTCACACTGGTTGCAATTATTCGTTTTATACGATGGAAAAGCTGTTGTATTTATATCGTTTTTTATGCTTCTGGCGTTGACTGCTTAGGCCGTCACTATTCGGTCTGGTGGAGGAACGCCCTGGAGTGAAACCTGGGTTGCCCGGAACGTAGAATTGGCCATCACTTTCAAACTGGTTGCAATTATTCCTGTTATATGATGGAAACACTGTTGTATTTTTTTTATATTTTAGGGTTCGGGCGTTGACTTCTAAGGCCCTAACTATTCAATCTGTTGGAGCAACGCCCTAGGGTGAAGCCTAGGTTGCTCGGAAAGTAGAAATGACCATAAGTTTCATACTGGTTGCAATTATTCGTTTTATACGATGGAAAAACTGTTGTATTTATATTGTATTTTATGCTTCTGGCGTTGACTTCTAAGGCACTATCTATTCGATCTGGTGGAGCAACGCCCTAGAGCGAAGCCTAGGCTGCCCGGAAGGTAGAATTGGCCATCACCTTCAAACTGGTTACAATTATTCGTTTTATACGATGGAAAAACTGTTGTACTTATATTGTATTTTATACATCTGGCGTTGACTTCTAAGGCACTAACTATTCGATCTGGTGGAGCAACGCACTAGAGTGAAGCCGAGGTTGCCCGGAAAGGAGAAATGACCATCACTTTCAAACTGGTTGCAATTAATCCTTTTATACGATGGAAAAGCTGTTGTATTTATATCGTATTTTATGCTTCTGGCGTTTACTTCCAAGGACCTAACAATTCGATCTGGTGGAGCATCGCCCTAGAGTGAAGCCTAGGTTGCTCGGAATGTAGAAAGGACCATAACTTTCACACTGGTTGCAATTATTCGTTTTATACGATGGAAACGCAGTTGTATCTATATTGTATTTTATGCCTCTGGCGTTGACTTCTAAGGCCGTAGCTATTAGATGTGGTGGAGCAACGCCCTAGAGTGACGCCTAGGGTGCTCGGAACGTAGAAATGACAATTACTTTCACACTGGTTGCAATTATTCGTTTTATACGATGGAAAAGCTGTTGTATTTATATCGTTTTTTATGCTTCTGGCGTTGACTTCTTAGGCCGTAACTATTCAATCTGTTGGAGCAACGCCCTAGAGTGACGCCTAGGGTGCTCGGAACGTAGAAATGACCATTACCTTCACACTGGTTGCAATTATTCGTTTTATACGATGGAAAAGGTGTTGTATTTATATCGTTTTTTATGCTTCTGGCGTTGACTGCTTAGGCCGTCACTATTCGGTCTGGTGGAGGAACGCCCTGGAGTGAAACCTAGGTTGCCCGGAACGTAGAACTGGCCATCACTTTCAAACTGGTTGCAATTATTCCTGTTATATGATGGAAACACTATTGTATTTTTTTTATATTTTAGGGTTCGGGCGTTGACTTCTAAGGCCCTAACTATTCAATCTGCTGGAGCAACGCCCTAGGGTGAAGCCTAGGTTGCTCGGAAAGTACAAATGACCATAAGTTTCATACTGGTTGCAATTATTCGTTTTATACGATGGAAAAACTGTTGTATTTATATTGTATTTTATGCTTCTGGCGTTGACTTCTAAGGCACTAACTATTCGATCTGGTGGAGAAACGCCCTAGAGTGAAGCCTAGGTTGCCCGGAAGGTAGAATTGGCCATCACTTTCGAACTGGTTGCAATTATTCGTTTTACACGATGGAAAAACTGTTGTATTTATATTGTATTTTATGCTTCTGGCGTTGACTTCTTAGGCCGTAACGATTCGGTCTGGTGGAGCAACGCCCTAGGGTGAAGCCTAGGTTGCTCGGAAAGTAGAAATGACCATAAGTTTCATACTGGTTGCAATTATTCGTTTTATACGATGGAAAAACTGTTGTATTTATATTGTATTTTATGCTTCTGGCGTTGACTTCTAAGGCACTATCTATTCGATCTGGTGGAGCAACGCCCTAGAGTGAAGCCTAGGTTGCCCGGAAGGTAGAATTGGCCATCACCTTCAAACTGGTTACAATTATTCGTTTTATACGATGGAAAAACTGTTGTACTTATATTGTATTTTATACATCTGGCGTTGACTTCTAAGGCACTAACTATTCGATCTGGTGGAGCAACGCACTAGAGTGAAGCCGAGGTTGCCCGGAAAGGAGAAATGACCATCACTTTCAAACTGGTTGCAATTAATCCTTTTATACGATGGAAAAGCTGTTGTATTTATATCGTATTTTATGCTTCTGGCGTTTACTTCCAAGGACCTAACAATTCGATCTGGTGGAGCATCGCCCTAGAGTGAAGCCTAGGTTGCTCGGAATGTAGAAAGGACCATAACTTTCACACTGGTTGCAATTATTCGTTTTATACGATGGAAACGCAGTTGTATCTATATTGTATTTTATGCCTCTGGCGTTGACTTCTAAGGCCGTAGCTATTAGATGTGGTGGAGCAACGCCCTAGAGTGACGCCTAGGGTGCTCGGAACGTAGAAATGACAATTACTTTCACACTGGTTGCAATTATTCGTTTTATACGATGGAAAAGCTGTTGTATTTATATCGTTTTTTATGCTTCTGGCGTTGACTTCTTAGGCCGTAACTATTCAATCTGTTGGAGCAACGCCCTAGGGTGAAGCCTAGGTTGCTCGGAAAGTAGAAGTGACCATCACTTTCAAACTGGTTGCAATTAATCCTTTTATACGATGGAAAAGCTGTTGTATTTATATCGTATTTTATGCTTCTGGCGTTTACTTCTAAGGACCTAACTATTCGATCTGGTGGAGCAACGCCCTAGAGTGAAGCCTAGGTTGCTCGGAATGTAGAAATGACCATAACTTTCACACTGCTTGCAATTATTCGTTTTATACGATGGAAACGCTGTTGTATTTATATTGTGTTTTATGCCCCTGGCGTTGACTTCTAAGGCCGTAGCTATTAGATGTGGTGGAGCAACGCCCTAGAGTGACGCCTAGGGTGCTCGGAACGTAGAAATGACCATTACCTTCACACTGGTTGCAATTATTCGTTTTATACGATGGAAAAGGTGTTGTATTTATATCGTTTTTTATGCTTCTGGCGTTGACTGCTTAGGCCGTCACTATTCGGTCTGGTGGAGGAACGCCCTGGAGTGAAACCTAGGTTGCCCGGAACGTAGAACTGGCCATCACTTTCAAACTGGTTGCAATTATTCCTGTTATATGATGGAAACACTATTGTATTTTTTTTATATTTTAGGGTTCGGGCGTTGACTTCTAAGGCCCTAACTATTCAATCTGTTGGAGCAACGCCCTAGGGTGAAGCCTAGGTTGCTCGGAAAGTAGAAATGACCATAAGTTTCATACTGGTTGCAATTATTCGTTTTATACGATGGAAAACTGTTGTATTTATATTGTATTTTATGCTTCTGGCGTTGACTTCTAAGGCACTAACTATTCGATCTGGTGGAGAAACGCCCTAGAGTGAAGCCTAGGTTGCCCGGAAGGTAGAATTGGCCATCACTTTCAAACTGGTTGCAATTATTCGTTTTATACGATGGAAAAACTGTTGTATTTATATTGTATTTTATGCTTCTGGCGTTGACTTCTTAGGCCGTAACGATTCGGTCTGGTGGAGCAACGCCCTAGGGTGAAGCCTAGGTTGCTCGGAAAGTAGAAATGACCATAAGTTTCATACTGGTTGCAATTATTCGTTTTATACGATGGAAAAACTGTTGTATTTATATTGTATTTTATGCTTCTGGCGTTGACTTCTAAGGCACTATCTATTCGATCTGGTGGAGCAACGCCCTAGAGTGAAGCCTAGGTTGCCCGGAAGGTAGAATTGGCCATCACCTTCAAACTGGTTACAATTATTCGTTTTATACGATGGAAAAACTGTTGTACTTATATTGTATTTTATACATCTGGCGTTGACTTCTAAGGCACTAACTATTCGATCTGGTGGAGCAACGCACTAGAGTGAAGCCGAGGTTGCCCGGAAAGGAGAAATGACCATAACTTTCACACTGGTTGCAATTATTCGTTTTATACGATGGAAACGCAGTTGTATCTATATTGTATTTTATGCCTCTGGCGTTGACTTCTAAGGCCGTAGCTATTAGATGTGGTGGAGCAACGCCCTAGGGTGACGCCTAGGGTGCTCGGAACGTAGAAATGACAATTACTTTCACACTGGTTGCAATTATTCGTTTTATACGATGGAAAAGCTGTTGTATTTATATCGTTTTTTATGCTTCTGGCGTTGACTTCTTAGGCCGTAACTATTCGGTCTGGTGGAGCAACGCCCTAGGGTGAAGCCTAAGTTGCTCGGAAAGTAGAAATGACCATAAGTTTCATACTGGTTGCAATTATTCGTTTTATACGATGGAAAAGCTGTTGTATTTATATTGTATGTTATGCTTCTGGCGTTGACTTCTAAGGCACTAACTATTCGATCTGGTGGAGCAATGTCCTAGAGTGAAGCCTAGCTTGCCCGGAACGTAAAATTCGCCATCACTTTCAAACTGGTTGCAATTATTCCTGTTATATGATGGAAACACTGTTGTATTTTTATTGCATTTTATGCTTCGGGCGTTGACCTCTAAGACCCTAACTATTCAATCTGTTGGAGCAACGCCCTAGGGTGAAGCCTAGGTTGCTCGGAAAGTAGAAATGACCATCACTTTCAAACTGGTTGCAATTAATCCTTTTATACGATGGAAAAGCTGTTGTATTTATATCGTATTTTATGCTTCTGGCGTTTACTTCTAAGGACCTAACTATTCGATCTGGTGGAGCAACGCCCTAGAGTGAAGCCTAGGTTGCTCGGAATGTAGAAATGACCATAACTTTCACACTGCTTGCAATTATTCGTTTTATACGATGGAAACGCTGTTGTATTTATATTGTATTTTATGCCCCTGGCGTTGACTTCTAAGGCCGTAGCTATTAGATGTGGTAGAGCAACGCCCTAGAGTGACGCCTAGGGTGCTCGGAACGTAGAAATGACCATTACCTTCACACTGGTTACAATTATTCGTTTTATACGATGGAAAAGGTGTTGTATTTATATCGTTTTTTATGCTTCTGGCGTTGACTGCTTAGGCCGTCACTATTCGGTCTGGTGGAGGAACGCCCTGGAGTGAAACCTAGGTTGCCCGGAACGTAGAACTGGCCATCACTTTCAAACTGGTTGCAATTATTCCTGTTATATGATGGAAACACTATTGTATTTTTTTTATATTTTAGGGTTCGGGCGTTGACTTCTAAGGCCCTAACTATTCAATCTGTTGGAGCAACGCCCTAGGGTGAAGCCTAGGTTGCTCGGAAAGTAGAAATGACCATAAGTTTCATACTGGTTGCAATTATTCGTTTTATACGATGGAAAAACTGTTGTATTTATATTGTATTTTATGCTTCTGGCGTTGACTTCTAAGGCACTAACTATTCGATCTGGTGGAGAAACGCCCTAGAGTGAAGCCTAGGTTGCCCGGAAGGTAGAATTGGCCATCACTTTCAAACTGGTTGCAATTATTCGTTTTATACGATGGAAAAACTGTTGTATTTATATTGTATTTTATGCTTCTGGCGTTGACTTCTTAGGCCGTAACGATTCGGTCTGGTGGAGCAACGCCCTGGAGTGAAACCTAGGATGCCCGGAACGTAGAATTGGCCGTCACTTTCAAACTGGTTGCAATTATTCCTGTTATACGATGGAAACACTGTTGTATTTTTATTGCATTTTATGCTTCGGGCGTTGACTTCTAAGGCCCTAACTATTCAATCTGTTGGACCAACGCCCTAGGGTGAAGCCTAGGTTGCTCGGAAAGTAGAAATGACCGTAAGTTTCATACTGGTTGCAATTATTCGTTTTATACGATGGAAAAGCTGTTGTATTTATATTGTATTTTATGCTTCTGGCGTTGACTTCTAAGGCACTATCTACTCGATCTGGTGGAGCTACGCCCTAGAGCGAAGCCTAGGTTGCCCGGAACGTAGAATTGGCCATCACTTTCAAGCTGGTTGCAATTATTCCTGTTATATGATGGAAACACTGTTGTATTTTTTTTGCATTTTACGGTTCGGGCGTTGACTTCTAAGGTCCTAACTATTCAATCTGTTGGAGCAACGCTCTAGGGTGAAGCCTAGGTTGCTCTGAAAGTAGAAATGACCATAAGTTTCATACTGGTTGCAATTATTCGTTTTATACGATGGAAAAACTGTTGTATTTATATTGTATTTTATGCTTCTGGCGTTGACTTCTAAGGCACTAACTATTCGATCTGGTGGAGCAACGCCCTAGAGTGAAGCCTAGGTTGCCCGGAACGTAGAATTGGCCATCACTTTCAAACTGGTTGCAATTATTCCTGTTATATGATGGATACACTGTTGTATTTTTATTGCATTTTATGCTTCGGGCGTTGACTTCTAAGGCCCTAACTATTCAATCTGTTGGACCAACGCCCTAGGGTGAAGCCTAGCTTGCTCGTAAAGTAGAAATGACCATAAGTTTCATACTAGTTGCAATTATTCGTTTTATACGATGGAAAAGCTGTTGTATTTATATCGTATTTTATGCTTCTGGCGTTGACTTCTAAGGCCCTGACTATTCAATCTGTTGGAGCAACGCCCTAGGGCGAAGCCTAGGTTGCTCGGAAAGTAGAAATGACCATAAGTTTCATACTGGTTGCAATTACTCGTTTCATACGATGGAAAAAGCTGTTGTATTTATATTGTATTTTATGCTTCTGGCGTTGACTTCTAAGGCACTAACTATTCGATCTGGTGGAGCAACGCCCTAGAGTGAAGCCTAGGTTGCCCGGAACGTAGAATTGGCCATCACTTTCAAACTGGTTGCAATTATTCCTGTTATATGATGGAAACACTGATGTATTTTTATTGCATTTTATGCTCCGGGCGTTGACTTCTAAGGCCCTGACTATTCAATCTGTTGGAGCAACGCCCTAGGGTGAAGCCTAGGTTGCCCGGAACGTAGAAATGACCATCACTTTCAAACTGGTTGCAATTAATCCTGTTATACGATGGAAAAACTGTTGTATTTTTATTGCATTTTATGCTTCGGGCGTTGACTTTTAAGGCCCTAACAACTCAATCTGTTGGAGGAACGCCCTAGGGTGAAGCCTAGGTAGCCCGGAAAGTAGAAATGACGTTAACTTTCATACTGGTTGCAATTATTCGTTTTATACGATGGAAAAACTGTTGTATTTATATTGTATTTTATACATCTGGCGTTGACTTCTAAGGTACTAACTATTCGATCTAGTGGAGCAACGGCCTAGAGTGAAGCCTATGTTGCCCGGAACGTGGAAATGACCATCACTTTCAAACTGGTTGCAATTATTCCTGTTATATGATGGAAAAACTATTGTATTTTTATTGCATTTTATGCTTCGAGCATTGACTTCTAAGGCCCTACCTATTCAATCTGTTGGAGCAGCGCCCTAGGGTGAAGCCTAGGTAGCCCGGAAAGTAAAAATGACCATAACTTTCATACTGGTTGCAATTATTCGTTATATATGATGGAAAAACTGTTGTATTTATATTGTATTTTATGCTTCTGGCGTTCACTTCTTAGGCCCTAACTATTCGATCAGGTGGAACAACGGCCTAGGGTGGAGCCTAGGTTGCCCGGAACGTAGAAATGACCATAACTATTACACTGGTAGCATTTATTCGTTTTATACAATGAAAAAACTGTTCTATTTATTTTGTATTTAATGCTTCGGGCGTTGACTTCTAAGGCCCTATCTGTTTGATCAGGTGGAGCAACGCCCTAGAGTGAAGCCTAGGATGCCCTGAACGTAGAAATGACCATAACTTTCACACTGTTTGCTATTATTCGTTTTCTACGATGGAAAAACTGTTATATTTGTATTGTATTTTATGCTTCTGGCGTTGACTTCTTAGGCCCTAACTATTCGATCTGGCCGAACAACGCCCTAGAGTGAAGCCTAGGTTGCCTGGAACGTAGAAATGACCATCACTTTCACACGGGTTGCAATTATTCCTGTTATAGGATGGAAACACTGTTGTATTTTTATTGTATTTTATACTTCAGGCGTTGACTTCTGAGGCCGTAGCTATTCGATGTGATGGAAGAACGCCATAGAGTGAAGCCTAGGTTGCCCGAAACGTAGAAATGGCCATAACTTTCACACTGGTTGCAATTATTCGTTTTATACGGTGGAAAAGCTGTTGTATTTATATCGTATTTTATGCTTCTGGCGTTGACTCCTTGGGCCCTACCCATTCGATCTGGCGGAACAACGCCCTAGAGTGAAGCCGAGATTGCCCGGAACGTAGAAATGACCATTACCTTCACACTGGTTGCAATTATTTCTGTTATACGATAGAAAAACTGTTGTATTTTTATTGTATTCCATGCTTCTGGCGTTTATTTCTAAGTTGATAGCTATTTGACCTGGTGGAGCAACGACCTAGAGTAAAGCCTATGTTGCCCGGAACGTAGAAATGACCAAAACTTTCATACCGGTTGCTATTATTCGTTTTATGCGATGGAAAAACTGTTATAATGATATTGTATTTTATGCTTCTGACGTTGACTTCTTAGGCCCTAACTATTCGATCTGGTGGAACAACGCCCTAGAGTGGAGCCTAGGTTGCCTGGAACGTAGGAATGACCATTACTTTCACACTGTTTGCAGTTATTCCTGTTATACGATGGAAAAACTGTTGCATCTTTATTGTATTTTATGCTTCTGGCGTTGATTTCTAAGGCCCTAACTATTCGATGTGGTGGAGCAGCGCCCTAGAGTGAAGCCTAGGTTGCCCGGAACGTAGAAATGACCATTACATTAACACTGGTTGCAATTATCCGTTTTATACGATGGAAAAGCTGTTGCATTTATATCGTATTTTATGCTTCTGGCGTTGTCTTCTTAGGCCCTAGCTATTCCATCTGGTGGAACAACGACCTTGGGTGAAGCCTAGGTTCCGCGGAACGTAGCAGTGACCATAACTTTCACACTGGTAGCAATTATTCGTTTTATATGATGGAAAAACTGTTCTATTTATTTTGTATTTTATGCTTCGGGCGTTGACTTCTAAGTTCCTAGCTATTCGATCTGGTCGAGCAACGCCTTAGAGTGAAGTCTAGGTTGCTCGGAATGTGGGAATGACCATAAATTTCACACTGGTTGCAATTATTCGTTTTATACGATGGAAAAACTGTTTCATCTTTATTGTACTTTAAGCTTCTGGCGTTGACTTCTTAGGCCCTAACTATTCCATCTGGTGGAACAACGCCCTAGGGTGAAGCCTAGGTTGCCAGGAAAGTAGAAATGACCATGACTTTCACACTGGTAGCAATTATTCGTTTTATACGATGGAAAAACTGTTCTATTTATTTTGTATTTTATGCTTCGGGCGTTAACTTCTAAGGACCTAACTATTCGATCTGGTGGAGCCACGCCCTAGAGTGAAGCCTAGATTGCCCGGTACGTAGAAATGACCACCACTTTCAAACTGGTTGCAACTATTCCTGTTATAGGATGTAAAAACTGTTGTATTTTTATTGCATTTTATGCGTCGGGCATTGACTTCTAGGGCCCTAGCTATTCCATCTGTTCGAGCAACGCCCTAGGATGAAGCCTAGGTTTCCCTGAAAGTAGAAATGACCATAACTTTCATACTGGTTGCAATTATTCGTTTTATATGATGGAAAAACTGTTGTATTTATATTGTATTTTATGCTTCTGGCGCTCACTTCTTAGGCCCTAACTATTCGATCTGGTGGAACAACGCCCTAGGGTGAAGCCTAGGTTGCCCGGAACGTAGAAATGACCATAACTTTCACACTGCTTGCTTTTATTCGCTTTATACGATGGAAAAACTGTTAGGTTTATATTGTATTTTATGCTTCTGACGTTGACTTCTTAGGCCCTAACTATTCGATCTGGTGGAACAACGCCCTAGAGTGAAACCTATGTTGCCCGGAACGTAGAAATGACCATTACTTTCACACTGGTAGCAATTATTCCTGTTATACGATGGAAAAACTGTTGTATTTTTATTGCATTTTATGCTACGGCCATTGACTTTTAAGGCCCTAACTATTCAATCTGTTGGAGCAACGCCCTAGGGTGAAGCCTAGGTTGCCCGGAACGTAGAAATGAGCATAACTATCACACTGGTTGCGATTATTCGTTTTATACGGTGGAAAAACTGTTGTATTTATATCGTGTTTTATGCTTCTGGCGTTGACTTCATAGGCCCTAACTATTCCATCTGGCGGAACAACGCCCTAGGGTCAAGCCTAGGTTGCCCGGAAAGTAGAAATGACCATAACGTCAACATTGGTAGTAATTATTCGTTTTATACGATGGAAGAACTGTACTATTTATTTTGTATTTTATGCTTCGGGTGTTGACTTCTAAGGCCCTAGCAATTCGATCTGGTGGAGCAACGCCCTAGAGTGAAGCCTAGGTTGCCCGGAACGTAGAAATGACCATCACTTTCAAACTGGCTGCAATTATTCCTGTTATATGGTGGAAAAGCTGTTGTATTTTTATTGCATTTTATTCTTCGGGCATTGACTTCTAAGGCCCTAACTATTCAATCTGTTGGAGCAACGCCCTAGGGTGAAGCCTAGGTTACCCGGAAAGTAGAAATGACGTTAACTTTCACACTGGTTGCAATTATTCGTTTTATTCGATGGAAAAACTGTTGTATTTATATTGTATTTTATGCTTCGGGCATTGACTTCTAAGGCCCTAACTGTTTGATCAGGTGGAGCAACGCCCTAGGGTGAAGCCTAGGTTGCCCGGAACGCAGAAATGACCATAACTTTCACACTGGTTGCAATTATTCCTGTTCTACGATGGACAAACTGTTGTATTTATATCGTATTTTATGCTTCTGGCGTTGACGTCTAAGGACCTAACTATTCGATCTTGTGGAGCAACGCTCTAGAGTGAAGCCTAGGCTTCTCGGAATGTAGGAATGACCATAAATTTCACACTGGTTGCAATCATTCGTTTTATACGATGGAAAAACTGTTGCATCTTTATCGCATTTTACGCTTCTGGCGTGGACTTCGAAGGCCCTAACTAGTCGATGTGGTGGAGCAGCGCCCTAGAGTGAAGCCTAGGTTGCCCGGAACGTAGAGATGACCATAACTTTTACACTGGTAGCAATTATTCGTTTTATGCAATGGAAAAACTGTTCTATTTATTTTGCATTTTATGCTTCGAGCGTTGACTTCTAAGGCCCTAACTGATTGATCTGGTGGACCAACGCCCTAAAGTGAAGCCTAGATTGCCCGGAACGTTGAAATGACCATAACTTTCACACTGGTTGCTATTATTCGTGTTATTCGATAGAAAAACTGTTACGTTTATATTGTATTTTATTCTTATGGCGTTGACTTCTTAGGCCCTAACTATTCGATCTGGTGGAACAACGCCATAGAGTGAAGCCTAGGTTACCCGGAACGTAGAAATGACCAGTACTTTCACAATGTTTGCAACTACTCATTTTATACGATGGAATAACTGTTGAACTTATATTGTATTTTATCCTTCTGGCGTTGAATTCTTAGGACCTAACTATTCTCTCTGGTGGATCAACGCCCTAGAGTGAAGCCTAGGTTGCCCGGAACGTAGAAATGACCATAACTTTCACACTGGTTGCAATTATTCCTGTTCTACGATGGACAAACTGTTGTATTTATATCGTATTTTATGCTTCTGGCGCTGACGTCTAAGGACCTAACTATTCCATCTTGTGGGGCAACGCTCCAGAGTGAAGCCTAGGTTGCTCGGAATGTAGGAATGACCATAAATTTCACACTGGTTGCAATTATTCCTGTTATACGATGGAAAAACTGTTGTATATTTATCGTACTTTATGATTCTGGCGATTAATTCTAAGTCCCTAGCTATTCGATCAGGTGGAACAACGGCCTAGGGTGGAGCCTAGGTTGCCCGGAACGTAGAAATGACCATTACTTTCACACTGGTTGCAATTATTCGTTTTATTCGATGGAAAAACTGTTGTATTTATATTGTATTTTATGCTTCGGGCATTGACTTCTAAGGCCCTAACTGTTTGATCAGGTGGAGCAACGCCCTAGGGTGAAGCCTAGGTTGCCCGGAACGCAGAAATGACCATAACTTTCACACTGGTTGCAATTATTCCTGTTCTACGATGGACAAACTGTTGTATTTATATCATATTTTATGCTTCTGGCGTTGACGTCTAAGGACCTAACTATTCGATCTTGTGGAGCAACGCTCTAGAGTGAAGCCTAGGCTGCTCGGAATGTAGGAATGACCATAAATTTCACACTGGTTGCAATCATTCGTTTTATACGATGGAAAAACTGTTGCATCTTTATCGTATTTTACGCTTCTGGCGTGGACTTCGAAGGCCCTAACTAGTCGATCTGGTGGAGCAACGCCCTAGAGTGAAGCCTAGGTTGCCCGGAACGTAGAGATGACCATAACTTTTACACTGGTAGCAATTATTCGTTTTATGCAATGGAAAAACTGTTCTATTTATTTTGCATTTTATGCTTCGAGCGTTGACTACTAAGGCCTTAACTGATTGATCTGGTGGACCAACGCCCTAAAGTGAAGCCTAGATTGCCCGGAACGTTGGAATGACCATAACTTTCACACTGGTTGCTATTATTCGTGTTATTCGATAGAAAATCTGTTATGTTTATATTGTATTTTATTCTTATGGCGTTGACTTCTTAGGCCCTAACTATTCGATCTGGTGGAACAACGCCATAGAGTGAAGCCTAGGTTACCCGGAACGTAGAAATGACCAGTACTTTCACAATGTTTGCAACTACTCATTTTATACGATGGCATAACTGTTGAACTTATATTGTATTTTATCCTTCTGGCGTTGAATTCTTAGGCCCTAACTATTCGATCTGGTGGATCAACGCCCTAGAGTGAAGCCTAGGTTGCCCGGAACGTAGAAATGACCATAACTTTCACACTGGTTGCAATTATTCCTGTTCTACGATGGACAAACTGTTGTATTTATATCGTATTTTATGCTTCTGGCGTTGACGTCTAAGGACCTAACTATACCATCTTGTGGGGCAACGCTCTAGAGTGAAGCCCAGGTTGCTCGGGATGTAGGAATGACCATAAATTTCACACTGGTTGCAATTATTCCTGTTATACGATGGAAAAACTGTTGTATTTTAATTGTGTGTTATGCTTTTAGCGATGAATTCTAAGTCCGTATCTATTTGATCTGGTGCAGCAACGCACTAGAGTGACGCCAAGGTTTCTCGGAACGTAGAAATGACCATTACTTTCACACTGGTTGCAATTATTCGTTTTATACGATGGAAAAGCTGTTGTATTTATTTCATATTTTATGCTTCTGGCGTTGACTTCTTAGGACCTAGCTATTCGATCTGGCGGAGCAACGCCATGGAGTGAAACCTAGGTTGCCCGGTACGTAGAAATGACCATTACTTTCACACTGGTTGCAATTATTCCTGTTATACGATGGAAAAACTGTTGTATTTTTATTACATTTTATGCTTCGGGCATTGACTTTTAAGGCGCTAACTGTTCAATCTGTTGGAGCAACGCCCTAGAATGAGTCCCAGGTTGCCCGGAACATAGAAATGACCATTCCATTCACACTGGTTGCAATTATTCCTGTTATACGATGGAAAAACTGTTGTATTTTTATTGTATTCTATGCTTCTGGCGTTTAATTCTAAGTTGCTAGCTATTTGACCTGGAGGAGCAACGACCTAGAGTGAAGCCTAGGTTGCCCGGATCGTAGAAATACCATTACTTTCACACAGGAGGCAATTATTCATTTTATACGATGGAAAGACTGTTGTATTTATTTTGTAGTTTATGCTTCTGGCGTTTAATTCTAAGTTGCAAGCTATTTGACCTGGTGGAGCAACGACCTAGAGTGAACCCTAGGATGCCCGGAACGTAGAAATGACCATAACTTTCACACTGGTTGCTATTATTCGTTTTATACGATGGAAAAACTGTTATATTTATATTGTATTTTATGCTTCTGACGTTGACTTCTAAGGCAGTAGCTATTAGATGTGGTGGAGCAACGCCCTAGAGTGACACCTAGGTTGCCCGGATCGTAGAAATGACCATTACTTTCACAATATTTGCAATTATTCATTTTATACGATGGAAAAACTGTTGTACTTATATTGATTTTATTCTTCTGGCGTTGACTTCTTAGGCCCTAACTACTCGGTCTGGTGGAAAAACGCCCTAGAGTGAATCCTAGGTTGCTCGGAATGCAGAAATGACCATAACTTTCACACTGGTTGCAACTAGTCCTGTTATACGATGGAAAAACTGTTGTATATTTATCGTACTTTATGATTCTGGCGATTAATTCTAAGTCCCTAGCTATTCGATCTGGAGGAGCAACGCTCTGTAGTGAAGCCTAGGTTGTCCGGAACGTAGAAGTGATCATTACTTTCACACTGCTTGCAATTATTCATTTTATACGATGGAAAATCTGTTGTATTTATGTTGTATTTCATGATTCTGGCGATTAATTCTAAGTCCCTAGCTATTCTCTCTGGTGGAGCAACGCCCTAGAGCGAATCCGAGGTTGCCCGGATCGTAGAAATACCATTACTTCCACACAGGAGGCAATTATTCATTTTATACGATGGAAAGACTGTTGTATTTATTTTGTAGTTTATGCTTCTGGCGTTTAATTCTAAGTTGCAAGCTATTTGACCTGGTGGAGCAACGACCTAGGGTGAAGCCTAGGTTGCCCGGAACGTAGAAATGACCATAACTTTCACACTGGTTGCTATTATTCGTTTTATACGATGGAAAAACTGTTATATTTATATTGTATTTTACGCTTCTGACGTTGACTTCTAAGGCAGTAGCTATTAGATGTGGTGGAGCAACGCCCTAGAGTGACACCTAGGTTGCCCGGATCGTAGAAATGACCATTACTTTCACAATGTTTGCAATTATTCATTTTATACGATGGAAAAACTGTTGTACTTATATTGATTTTATTCTTCTGGCGTTGACTTCTTAGGCCCTAACTACTCGGTCTGGTGGAAAAACGCCCTAGAGTGAATCCTAGGTTGCTCGGAATGCAGAAATGACCATAACTTTCACACTGGTTGCAATTAGTCCTGTTATACGATGGAAAAACTGTTGTATATTTATCGTACTTTATGATTCTGGCGATTAATTCTAAGTCCCTAGCTATTCGATCTGGAGGAGCAACGCTCTGTAGTGAAGCCTAGGTTGTCCGGAACGTAGAAATGACCATTACTTTCACACTGCTTGCAATTATTCATTTTATACGATGGAAAATCTGTTGTATTTATGTTGTATTTCATGATTCTGGCGATTAATTCTAAGACCCTAGCTATTCTCTCTGGTGGAGCAACGCCCTAGAGCGAATCCGAGGTTGCCCGGATCGTAGAAAGACCATTACTTTCACACAGGAGGCAATTATTCATTTTATACGATGGAAAGACTGTTGCATTTATTTTGTAGTTTTGCTTCTGGCGATGGCTTCTAAGGCCCTAACTCTTCGATCTGGTGGAGCAACGCCTCAGAGTTAAGTCTAGGATGCCCGAAACGTCGATATGATCATTACTTTCGCACTGGTTGCAATTAGTCATGATATACGATGGAAAAGCGGTTTCATTTTTATTGTATTTTATGCTTCTGGCGTTGACTTCTAAGACCGTAGCTATTACATATGGTGGAGCAACGCCCTATAGTGACAGCTAGGTTACCCGGAACGTAGATATGACCAGGACTTTCACACTGGTTGCAGTTATTCCTGTTATACGATGGAAAAACTGTTGCATTTTTATTGCATTTTATGCTTCTGGCGTTGACTTGTAAGGCCCTAACTATTCGATCTGGTGGAGCCACTCCCTAGAGTGGAGCCTAGGCTGCCCGGTACGTGGAAATGACCACCACTTTCAAACTGGTTGCAACTATTCCTGTTACAGGATGTAAAAACTGTTGTATTTTTATTACATTTTATACGTCGGGCATTGATTTCTAAGGCCCTAGCTATTCCATCGGTTTGTGCAACGCCCTAGGGTGAATCCTAGGTTGCCCGGAAAGTGGAAATGACCATAACTTTCATACTGGTTGCAATTATTCGTTTTATATGATGGAAAAACTGTTGTATTTATATTGTATTTTAAGCTTCTGGCGTTCACTTCTTAGGCCCTAACTATTCGATCTGGTGGAACAACGCCCTAGGGTGAAGCCTAGGTTGCCCGGAACGAAGAAATGACCATAACTTTCACACTGGTTGCTATTATTCGTTTTATACGATGGAAAAACTGTTATATTTATATTGTATTTTATGCTTCTGACGTTGACTTCTTAGGCCCTAACCATTCGATCTGGTGGAACAACGCCCTAGAGTGAAACCTATGTTGCCCGGAACGTAGAAATGAGCATTACTTTCACACTGGTAGCAATTATTCCTGTTATACGATGGAAAAGCTGTTGTATTTATATCGTATTTTATGCTTCTGGCGTTGACTTCTTAGGCCCGAACTATTCCATCTGGTGGAACAACGACCTTGGGTGAAGCCTAGGTTCCGCGGAACGTAGCAGTGACCATAACTTTCACACTGGTAGCAATTATTCGTTTTATATGATGGAAAAACTGTTCTATTTATTTTGTATTTTATGCTTCGGGCGTTGACTTCTAAGTTCCTAGCTATTCGATCTGGTCGAGCAACGCCTTAGAGTGAAGTCTAGGTTGCTCGGAATGTGGGAATGACCATAAATTTCACACTGGTTGCAATTATTCGTTTTATACGATGGAAAAACTGTTTCATCTTTATTGTACTTTAAGCTTCTGGCGTTGACTTCTTAGGCCCTAACTATTCCATCTGGTGGAACAACGCCCTAGGGTGAAGCCTAGGTTGCCAGGAAAGTAGAAATGACCATGACTTTCACACTGGTAGCAATTATTCGTTTGATACGATGGAAAAACTGTTCTATTTATTTTGTATTTTATGCTTCGGGCGTTAACTTCTAAGGACCTAACTATTCGATCTGGTGGAGCCACGCCCTAGAGTGAAGCCTAGATTGCCCGGTACGTAGAAATGACCACCACTTTCAAACTGGTTGCAACTATTCCTGTTATAGGATGTAAAAACTGTTGTATTTTTATTGCATTTTATGCGTCGGGCATTGACTTCTAGGGCCCTAGCTATTCCATCTGTTCGAGCAACGCCCTAGGATGAAGCCTAGGTTTCCCTGAAAGTAGAAATGACCATAACTTTCATACTGGTTGCAATTATTCGTTTTATATGATGGAAAAACTGTTGTATTTATATTGTATTTTATGCTTCTGGCGCTCACTTCTTAGGCCCTAACTATTCGATCTGGTGGAACAACGCCCTAGGGTGAAGCCTAGGTTGCCCGGAACGTAGAAATGACCATAACTTTCACACTGCTTGCTTTTATTCGCTTTATACGATGGAAAAACTGTTAGGTTTATATTGTATTTTATGCTTCTGACGTTGACTTCTTAGGCCCTAACTATTCGATCTGGTGGAACAACGCCCTAGAGTGAAACCTATGTTGCCCGGAACGTAGAAATGACCATTACTTTCACACTGGTAGCAATTATTCCTGTTATACGATGGAAAAACTGTTGTATTTTTATTGCATTTTATGCTACGGCCATTGACTTTTAAGGCCCTAACTATTCAATCTGTTGGAGCAACGCCCTAGGGTGAAGCCTAGGTTGCCCGGAACGTAGAAATGAGCATAACTATCACACTGGTTGCGATTATTCGTTTTATACGGTGGAAAAACTGTTGTATTTATATCGTGTTTTATGCTTCTGGCGTTGACTTCATAGGCCCTAACTATTCCATCTGGCGGAACAACGCCCTAGGGTCAAGCCTAGGTTGCCCGGAAAGTAGAAATGACCATAACGTCAACATTGGTAGTAATTATTCGTTTTATACGATGGAAGAACTGTACTATTTATTTTGTATTTTATGCTTCGGGTGTTGACTTCTAAGGCCCTAGCAATTCGATCTGGTGGAGCAACGCCCTAGAGTGAAGCCTAGGTTGCCCGGAACGTAGAAATGACCATCACTTTCAAACTGGCTGCAATTATTCCTGTTATATGGTGGAAAAGCTGTTGTATTTTTATTGCATTTTATTCTTCGGGCATTGACTTCTAAGGCCCTAACTATTCAATCTGTTGGAGCAACGCCCTAGGGTGAAGCCTAGGTTACCCGGAAAGTAGAAATGACGTTAACTTTCACACTGGTTGCAATTATTCGTTTTATTCGATGGAAAAACTGTTGTATTTATATTGTATTTTATGCTTCGGGCATTGACTTCTAAGGCCCTAACTGTTTGATCAGGTGGAGCAACGCCCTAGGGTGAAGCCTAGGTTGCCCGGAACGCAGAAATGACCATAACTTTCACACTGGTTGCAATTATTCCTGTTCTACGATGGACAAACTGTTGTATTTATATCGTATTTTATGCTTCTGGCGTTGACGTCTAAGGACCTAACTATTCGATCTTGTGGAGCAACGCTCTAGAGTGAAGCCTAGGCTTCTCGGAATGTAGGAATGACCATAAATTTCACACTGGTTGCAATCATTCGTTTTATACGATGGAAAAACTGTTGCATCTTTATCGCATTTTACGCTTCTGGCGTGGACTTCGAAGGCCCTAACTAGTCGATGTGGTGGAGCAACGCCCTAGAGTGAAGCCTAGGTTGCCCGGAACGTAGAGATGACCATAACTTTTACACTGGTAGCAATTATTCGTTTTATGCAATGGAAAAACTGTTCTATTTATTTTGCATTTTATGCTTCGAGCGTTGACTTCTAAGGCCCTAACTGATTGATCTGGTGGACCAACGCCCTAAAGTGAAGCCTAGATTGCCCGGAACGTTGAAATGACCATAACTTTCACACTGGTTGCTATTATTCGTGTTATTCGATAGAAAAACTGTTGTATTTTTATTGCATTTTATGCGTCGGGCATTGACTTCTAGGGCCCTAGCTATTCCATCTGTTCGAGCAACGCCCTAGGATGAAGCCTAGGTTTCCCTGAAAGTAGAAATGACCATAACTTTCATACTGGTTGCAATTATTCGTTTTATATGATGGAAAAACTGTTGTATTTATATTGTATTTTATGCTTCTGGCGCTCACTTCTTGGGCCCTAACTATTCGATCTGGTGGAACAACGCCCTAGGGTGAAGCCTAGGTTGCCCGGAACGTAGAAATGACCATAACTTTCACACTGCTTGCTTTTATTCGCTTTATACGATGGAAAAACTGTTAGGTTTATATTGTATTTTATGCTTCTGACGTTGACTTCTTAGGCCCTAACTATTCGATCTGGTGGAACAACGCCCTAGAGTGAAACCTATGTTGCCCGGAACGTAGAAATGACCATTACTTTCACACTGGTAGCAATTATTCCTGTTATACGATGGAAAAACTGTTGTATTTTTATTGCATTTTATGCTACGGCCATTGACTTTTAAGGCCCTAACTATTCAATCTGTTGGAGCAACGCCCTAGGGTGAAGCCTAGGTTGCCCGGAACGTAGAAATGAGCATAACTATCACACTGGTTGCGATTATTCGTTTTATACGGTGGAAAAACTGTTGTATTTATATCGTGTTTTATGCTTCTGGCGTTGACTTCATAGGCCCTAACTATTCCATCTGGCGGAACAACGCCCTAGGGTCAAGCCTAGGTTGCCCGGAAAGTAGAAATGACCATAACGTCAACATTGGTAGTAATTATTCGTTTTATACGATGGAAGAACTGTACTATTTATTTTGTATTTTATGCTTCGGGTGTTGACTTCTAAGGCCCTAGCAATTCGATCTGGTGGAGCAACGCCCTAGAGTGAAGCCTAGGTTGCCCGGAACGTAGAAATGACCATCACTTTCAAACTGGCTGCAATTATTCCTGTTATATGGTGGAAAAGCTGTTGTATTTTTATTGCATTTTATTCTTCGGGCATTGACTTCTAAGGCCCTAACTATTCAATCTGTTGGAGCAACGCCCTAGGGTGAAGCCTAGGTTACCCGGAAAGTAGAAATGACGTTAACTTTCACACTGGTTGCAATTATTCGTTTTATTCGATGGAAAAACTGTTGTATTTATATTGTATTTTATGCTTCGGGCATTGACTTCTAAGGCCCTAACTGTTTGATCAGGTGGAGCAACGCCCTAGGGTGAAGCCTAGGTTGCCCGGAACGCAGAAATGACCATAACTTTCACACTGGTTGCAATTATTCCTGTTCTACGATGGACAAACTGTTGTATTTATATCGTATTTTATGCTTCTGGCGTTGACGTCTAAGGACCTAACTATTCGATCTTGTGGAGCAACGCTCTAGAGTGAAGCCTAGGCTTCTCGGAATGTAGGAATGACCATAAATTTCACACTGGTTGCAATCATTCGTTTTATACGATGGAAAAACTGTTGCATCTTTATCGCATTTTACGCTTCTGGCGTGGACTTCGAAGGCCCTAACTAGTCGATGTGGTGGAGCAACGCCCTAGAGTGAAGCCTAGGTTGCCCGGAACGTAGAGATGACCATAACTTTTACACTGGTAGCAATTATTCGTTTTATGCAATGGAAAAACTGTTCTATTTATTTTGCATTTTATGCTTCGAGCGTTGACTTCTAAGGCCCTAACTGATTGATCTGGTGGACCAACGCCCTAAAGTGAAGCCTAGATTGCCCGGAACGTTGAAATGACCATAACTTTCACACTGGTTGCTATTATTCGTGTTATTCGATAGAAAAACTGTTACGTTTATATTGTATTTTATTCTTATGGCGTTGACTTCTTAGGCCCTAACTATTCGATCTGGTGGAACAACGCCATAGAGTGAAGCCTAGGTTACCCGGAACGTGGAAATGACCAGTACTTTCACAATGTTTGCAACTACTCATTTTATACGATGGAATAACTGTTGAACTTATATTGTATTTTATCCTTCTGGCGTTGAATTCTTAGGACCTAACTATTCAATCTTTTGGAGCAACGCCCTAGGGTGAAGCCTAGGTTACCCGGAAAGTAGAAATGACGTTAACTTTCACACTGGTTGCAATTATTCGTTTTATTCGATGGAAAAACTGTTGTATTTATATTGTATTTTATGCTTCGGGCATTGACTTCTAAGGCCCTAACTGATTGATCTGGTGGACCAACGCCCTAAAGTGAAGCCTAGATTGCCCGGAACGTTGAAATGACCATAACTTTCACACTGGTTGCTATTATTCGTGTTATTCGATAGAAAAACTGTTACGTTTATATTGTATTTTATTCTTATGGCGTTGACTTCTTAGGCCCTAACTATTCGATCTGGTGGAACAACGCCATAGAGTGAAGCCTAGGTTACCCGGAACGTAGAAATGACCAGTACTTTCACAATGTTTGCAACTACTCATTTTATACGATGGAATAACTGTTGAACTTATATTGTATTTTATCCTTCTGGCGTTGAATTCTTAGGACCTAACTATTCCCTCTGGTGGATCAACGCCCTAGAGTGAAGCCTAGGTTGCCCGGAACGTAGAAATGACCATAACTTTCACACTGGTTGCAATTATTCCTGTTCTACGATGGACAAACTGTTGTATTTATATCGTATTTTATGCTTCTGGCGCTGACGTCTAAGGACCTAACTATTCCATCTTGTGGGGCAACGCTCTAGAGTGAAGCCTAGGTTGCTCGGAATGTAGGAATGACCATAAATTTCACACTGGTTGCAATTATTCCTGTTATACGATGGAAAAACTGTTGTATATTTATCGTACTTTATGATTCTGGCGATTAATTCTAAGTCCCTAGCTATTCGATCAGGTGGAACAACGGCCTAGGGTGGAGCCTAGGTTGCCCGGAACGTAGAAATGACCATTACTTTCACACTGGTTGCAATTATTCGTTTTATTCGATGGAAAAACTGTTGTATTTATATTGTATTTTATGCTTCGGGCATTGACTTCTAAGGCCCTAACTGTTTGATCAGGTGGAGCAACGCCCTAGGGTGAAGCCTAGGTTGCCCGGAACGCAGAAATGACCATAACTTTCACACTGGTTGCAATTATTCCTGTTCTACGATGGACAAACTGTTGTATTTATATCATATTTTATGCTTCTGGCGTTGACGTCTAAGGACCTAACTATTCGATCTTGTGGAGCAACGCTCTAGAGTGAAGCCTAGGCTGCTCGGAATGTAGGAATGACCATAAATTTCACACTGGTTGCAATCATTCGTTTTATACGATGGAAAAACTGTTGCATCTTTATCGTATTTTACGCTTCTGGCGTGGACTTCGAAGGCCCTAACTAGTCGATCTGGTGGAGCAACGCCCTAGAGTGAAGCATAGGTTGCCCGGAACGTAGAGATGACCATAACTTTTACACTGGTAGCAATTATTCGTTTTATGCAATGGAAAAACTGTTCTATTTATTTTGCATTTTATGCTTCGAGCGTTGACTACTAAGGCCTTAACTGATTGATCTGGTGGACCAACGCCCTAAAGTGAAGCCTAGATTGCCCGGAACGTTGGAATGACCATAACTTTCACACTGGTTGCTATTATTCGTGTTATTCGATAGAAAATCTGTTATGTTTATATTGTATTTTATTCTTATGGCGTTGACTTCTTAGGCCCTAACTATTCGATCTGGTGGAACAACGCCATAGAGTGAAGCCTAGGTTACCCGGAACGTAGAAATGACCAGTACTTTCACAATGTTTGCAACTACTCATTTTATACGATGGCATAACTGTTGAACTTATATTGTATTTTATCCTTCTGGCGTTGAATTCTTAGGCCCTAACTATTCGATCTGGTGGATCAACGCCCTAGAGTGAAGCCTAGGTTGCCCGGAACGTAGAAATGACCATAACTTTCACACTGGTTGCAATTATTCCTGTTCTACGATGGACAAACTGTTGTATTTATATCGTATTTTATGCTTCTGGCGTTGACGTCTAAGGACCTAACTATTCCATCTTGTGGGGCAACGCTCTAGAGTGAAGCCCAGGTTGCTCGGGATGTAGGAATGACCATAAATTTCACACTGGTTGCAATTATTCCTGTTATACGATGGAAAAACTGTTGTATTTTAATTGTGTGTTATGCTTTTAGCGATGAATTCTAAGTCCGTATCTATTTGATCTGGTGCAGCAACGCACTAGAGTGACGCCAAGGTTTCTCGGAACGTAGAAATGACCATTACTTTCACACTGGTTGCAATTATTCGTTTTATACGATGGAAAAGCTGTTGTATTTATTTCATATTTTATGCTTCTGGCGTTGACTTCTTAGGACCTAGCTATTCGATCTGGCGGAGCAACGCCATGGAGTGAAACCTAGGTTGCCCGGTACGTAGAAATGACCATTACTTTCACACTGGTTGCAATTATTCCTGTTATACGATGGAAAAACTGTTGTATTTTTATTACATTTTATGCTTCGGGCATTGACTTTTAAGGCGCTAACTGTTCAATCTGTTGGAGCAACGCCCTAGAATGAGTCCCAGGTTGCCCGGAACATAGAAATGACCATTCCATTCACACTGGTTGCAATTATTCCTGTTATACGATGGAAAAACTGTTGTATTTTTATTGTATTCTATGCTTCTGGCGTTTAATTCTAAGTTGCTAGCTATTTGACCTGGAGGAGCAACGACCTAGAGTGAAGCCTAGGTTGCCCGGATCGTAGAAATACCATTACTTTCACACAGGAGGCAATTATTCATTTTATACGATGGAAAGACTGTTGTATTTATTTTGTAGTTTATGCTTCTGGCGTTTAATTCTAAGTTGCAAGCTATTTGACCTGGTGGAGCAACGACCTAGAGTGAACCCTAGGATGCCCGGAACGTAGAAATGACCATAACTTTCACACTGGTTGCTATTATTCGTTTTATACGATGGAAAAACTGTTATATTTATATTGTATTTTATGCTTCTGACGTTGACTTCTAAGGCAGTAGCTATTAGATGTGGTGGAGCAACGCCCTAGAGTGACACCTAGGTTGCCCGGATCGTAGAAATGACCATTACTTTCACAATATTTGCAATTATTCATTTTATACGATGGAAAAACTGTTGTACTTATATTGATTTTATTCTTCTGGCGTTGACTTCTTAGGCCCTAACTACTCGGTCTGGTGGAAAAACGCCCTAGAGTGAATCCTAGGTTGCTCGGAATGCAGAAATGACCATAACTTTCACACTGGTTGCAACTAGTCCTGTTATACGATGGAAAAACTGTTGTATATTTATCGTACTTTATGATTCTGGCGATTAATTCTAAGTCCCTAGCTATTCGATCTGGAGGAGCAACGCTCTGTAGTGAAGCCTAGGTTGTCCGGAACGTAGAAGTGATCATTACTTTCACACTGCTTGCAATTATTCATTTTATACGATGGAAAATCTGTTGTATTTATGTTGTATTTCATGATTCTGGCGATTAATTCTAAGTCCCTAGCTATTCTCTCTGGTGGAGCAACGCCCTAGAGCGAATCCGAGGTTGCCCGGATCGTAGAAAGACCATTACTTTCACACAGGAGGCAATTATTCATTTTATACGATGGAAAGACTGTTGCATTTATTTTGTAGTTTTGCTTCTGGCGATGGCTTCTAAGGCCCTAACTCTTCGATCTGGTGGAGCAACGCCTCAGAGTTAAGTCTAGGATGCCCGAAACGTCGATATGATCATTACTTTCGCACTGGTTGCAATTAGTCATGATATACGATGGAAAAGCGGTTTCATTTTTATTGTATTTTATGCTTCTGGCGTTGACTTCTAAGGCCCTAACTATTCGATCTAGTGGAGCCACTCCCTAGAGTGGAGCCTAGGCTGCCCGGTACGTGGAAATGACCACCACTTTCAAACTGGTTGCAACTATTCCTGTTACAGGATGTAAAAACTGTTGTATTTTTATTACATTTTATACGTCGGGCATTGATTTCTAAGGCCCTAGCTATTCCATCGGTTTGTGCAACGCCCTAGGGTGAATCCTAGGTTGCCCGGAAAGTGGAAATGACCATAACTTTCATACTGGTTGCAATTATTCGTTTTATATGATGGAAAAACTGTTGTATTTATATTGTATTTTAAGCTTCTGGCGTTCACTTCTTAGGCCCTAACTATTCGATCTGGTGGAACAACGCCCTAGGGTGAAGCCTAGGTTGCCCGGAACGAAGAAATGACCATAACTTTCACACTGGTTGCTATTATTCGTTTTATACGATGGAACAACTGTTATATTTATATTGTATTTTATGCTTCTGACGTTGACTTCTTAGGCCCTAACCATTCGATCTGGTGGAACAACGCCCTAGAGTGAAACCTATGTTGCCCGGAACGTAGAAATGACCATTACTTTCACACTGGTAGCAATTATTCCTGTTATACGATGGAAAAGCTGTTGTATTTATATCGTATTTTATGCTTCTGGCGTTGACTTCTTAGGCCCGAACTATTCCATCTGGTGGAACAACGTCCTAGAGTAAAGCCCAGGTTGAGCGGAACGTAGAAATGACCATAACTTTCACACTGGTAGCAATTATTCGTTTTATACAATGGAAAAACTGTTCTATTTATATTGTATTTTATGCTTCTGGCGTTATCTTCTGAGGCCCTAACTATTCGATCTTGTGGAACAACGCCCTAGAGTGAAGCCTAGGTTGCCTGGAACGTAGAAATGACCATCACTTTCACACGGGTTGTAATTAATCCTGTTATAGGATGGAAAGACTGTTGCATTTTTATTGTATCTTATTCTTATGGTGTTGACTTCTTAGGCCCTAACTATTCGATCTGGTGGAACAACGCCGTAGAGTGAAGCCTAGGTTGCCCGGAACGTAGAAATGACCATTACTTTCACACTGTTTGCAATTATTCCTTTTATACGATTGAACAGCTGCTGTATTTATGTCGTATTTCATGCTTCTGGCGTTGACTTCTTAGGCCGTAACTATTCGATCTGGAGGAGCAACGACCTGGAGTGAAACCTGGGTTGCCCGGAACGTAGAAATGACCACTACTATCACACTGGTTGAGAATTATTCCTGCTATACAATGGAAAAACTGTTGTATTTTTATTGCATTTTATGCTTCTGGCGTTCACTTCTTAGGCCCTAACTATTCGATATGGTGGAACAACGCCCTAGGGTGAATCCTAGGTTGCCCGGAACGTAGAAATGACCATAGCTTTTACACTCGTAGCAATTATTCGTTTTATACAATAGAAAAACCGTTCTATTTATTTTGTATTTTATGCTTCGGGCGTTGACTTCTAAGGCCCTAACTATTCAATCTGTTGGAGGAATGCCCTAGGGTGAAGCCTAGGTTGCTCGGAAAGTAGAAATGACCATAAGTTTCATACTGGTTGCAATTATTCGTTCTATACGATGGAAGAACTGTTGTATTTATATTGTATTTTATGCTTCTGGCGTTGACTTCTAAGGCCCTAATTATTCGATCTGGTGGAGCAATGCCTCAGAGTTAAATCTAGGATGCCCGAAACACCGAAATGATCATTACTTTCACGCTTGTTGCAATTATTCCTGTTATACGATGAAAAGACTGTTGTATTTTTATTGTCTTTTATGCTTCAGGCGTGGACTTCTGAGGCCGTAGCTATTCGATGTGGTGGAAGAACGCCATACAGTGAAGCCTAGGTTGCCCGGAACGTAGAAATGACCACTACTTTCACACTGTTTGCAATTATTCATTTAATACGATGGAAATGCTGTTGTATTTATATCGTATTTATGCTTCGGGCGTTGACTTCTTAGGCCCTAACATCTCGATCTGGTGGAGCAAAGCCCGGCAGTGAAGCCTAGTTTGCCCGGAACGTTGATATGACCATGACCTTCACACAGGTTGCAATTATTCATTTAATACGATGGAAATGCTGTTGTATTTATATCGTATTTTATGCTTCGGGCGTTGACTTCTTAGGCCCTACCTATTCGATCTGGTGGAGCAACGCCCTAGAGAGCAACCTAGGTAGCCCGGAACGTAGAAATGACCATCACTTTCACAATGAATGCTATTATTCGTTTTATACGATGGAAGAACTGTTATATTTATATTGTATATTATGCTTCTTGCGTTGCCTTCTAAGGCACTAACTATTCGATCTGGTGGAGCAACGCCCTAGAGTGAAGCCGAGATTGCCCGGAACGTAGAAATGACCATCACTTTCGAACTGGTTGCAATTATTCCTGTTATATGATGGAAAAACTGTTGTATTTCTATCGCATTTTATGCCTCGGGCATTGACTTCTAAGGCCCTAACCATTCAATCTGCTGGAGCAACGCCCTAGGGTGCAGCCTAGGTTGCCCGGAAAGTAGAAATGACCATAACTTTCATACTGGTTGCAATTACTCGTTTTATATGATGGAAAAACTGTTGTATTTATATTGAATTTTATGCTTCTGGCGTTCACTTCTTAGGCCCTAACTATTCGATCTGGTGGAACAACGCCCTAGGGTGAAGCCTAGGTTGCCCGGAACGTAGAAATGACCAGAACTTTCACACTGGTTGCTATTATTCGTTTTATACGATGGAAAAACTGTTATATTTATATTGTATTTTATGCTTCTGGCGTTGATTTCTTTGGCCCAACTATTCATTCTGGTGGAACTACACCCTAGCGAGAAGCCTAGGTTGCACGGAACGTAGAAATGACAATTACTTCCACACTGTTTGCAAATATACATTATACACGATGGAAAAGCTGTTGTACTTATATTGTAATTTATGCTTCTGGCGTTGAATTCTAAGTCCCTAGCTATTCGATCTGGTGGAGCAACGCCCTAGAGTGAAGCCTAGGTTGCCTGGAACGTACAAATGACCATCACTTTCACACTGGTTGCTATTATTCGTTTTATACGATGGAAAAACTGTTATATTTATATTGTATTTTATGCTTCTGACGTTGACTTCTTAGGCCCTAACCATTCGATCTGGTGGAACAACGCCCTAGAGTGAAACCTATGCTGCCCGGAACGTAGAAATGACCATTACTTTCACACTGGTAGCAATTATTCCTGTTATACGATGGAAAAGCTGTTGTATTTATATCGTATTTTATGCTTCTGGCGTTGACTTCTTAGGCCCGAACTATTCCATCTGGTGGAACAACGTCCTAGAGTAAAGCCCAGGTTGAGCGGAACGTAGAAATGACCATAACTTTCACACTGGTAGCAATTATTCGTTTTATACAATGGAAAAACTGTTCTATTTATATTGTATTTTATGCTTCTGGCGTTATCTTCTGAGGCCCTAACTATTCGATCTTGTGGAACAACGCCCTAGAGTGAAGCCTAGGTTGCCTGGAACGTAGAAATGACCATCACTTTCACACGGGTTGCAATTATTCCTGTTATAGGATGGAAAGACTGTTGCATTTTTATTGTATCTTATTCTTCTGGTGTTGACTTCTTAGGCCCTAACTATTCGATCTGGTGGAACAACGCCGTAGAGTGAAGCCTAGGTTGCCCGGAACGTAGAAATGACCATTACTTTCACACTGTTTGCAATTATTCCTTTTATACGATGGAACAGCTGCTGTATTTATGTCGTATTTTATGCTTCTGGCGTTGACTTCTAAGGACCTAACTATTCGATCTGGTGGAGCAACGCCCAGGAGTGAAGCCTAGGTTGCACGGAATGTAGTAATGACCATAACTTTCACACTGATTGCAATTATTCGTTTTATACGATGGAAAAACTGTTGCATCTTTATCGTATTTCATGCTTCTGGCGTTGACTTCTTAGGCCGTAACTATTCGATCTGGAGGAGCAACGACCTGGAGTGAAACCTGGGTTGCCCGGAACGTAGAAATGACCACTACTATCACACTGGTTGAGAATTATTCCTGCTATACAATGGAAAAACTGTTGTATTTTTATTGCATTTTATGCTTCTGGCTTTCACTTCTTAGGCCCTAACTATTCGATATGGTGGAACATCGCCCTAGGGTGAATCCTAGGTTGCCCGGAACGTAGAAATGACCATAGCTTTTACACTCGTAGCAATTATTCGTTTTATACAATGGAAAAACCGTTCTATTTATTTTGTATTTTATGCTTCGGGCGTTGACTTCTAAGGCCCTAACTATTCAATCTGTTGGAGGAATGCCCTAGGGTGAAGCCTAGGTTGCTCGGAAAGTAGAAATGACCATAAGTTTCATACTGGTTGCAATTATTCGTTCTATACGATGGAAGAACTGTTGTATTTATATTGTATTTTATGCTTCTGGCGTTGACTTCTAAGGCCCTAATTATTCGATCTGGTGGAGCAATGCCTCAGAGTTAAATCTAGGATGCCCGAAACACCGAAATGATCATTACTTTCACGCTTGTTGCAATTATTCCTGTTATACGATGAAAAGACTGTTGTATTTTTATTGTCTTTTATGCTTCAGGCGTAGACTTCTGAGGCCGTAGCTATTCGATGTGGTGGAAGAACGCCATACAGTGAAGCCTAGGTTGCCCGGAACGTAGAAATGACCACTACTTTCACACTGTTTGCAATTATTCATTTAATACGATGGAAATGCTGTTGTATTTATATCGTATTTTATGCTTCGGGCGTTGACTTCTTAGGCCCTAACATCTCGATCTGGTGGAGCAAAGCCCGGCAGTGAAGCCTAGTTTGCCCGGAACGTTGATATGACCATGACCTTCACACAGGTTGCAATTATTCATTTAATACGATGGAAATGCTGTTGTATTTATATCGTATTTTATGCTTCGGGCGTTGACTTCTTAGGCCCTACCTATTCGATCTGGTGGAGCAACGCCCTAGAGTGAAGCCTAGGTTGCCTGGAACGTACAAATGACCATCACTTTCACACTGGTTGCTATTATTCGTTTTATACGATGGAAAAACTGTTCTATTTATTTTGTATTTTATGCTTCGGGCGTTGACATCTAAGGCCGTAACTATTCAGTCTGTTGGAACAACGCCCTAGGGTGAAGCCTAGGTTGCTCGGAAAGTAGAAATGACCATAAGTTTCATAGTGATTGCAATTATTCGTCTTATACGATGGAAAAACTGTTGTATTTATATTGTATTTAATGCTTCAGGCGTGGACTTCTGAGGCCGTAGCTATTCGATGTGGTGGAAGAACGCCATACAGTGAAGCCTAGGTTGCCCGGAACGTAGAAATGACCATTACTTTCACACTGTTTGCAATTATTCATTTAATACGATGGAAATGCTGTTGTATTTATATCGTATTTTATGCTTCGGTCGTTGACTTCTTGGGCCCTAACATTTCGATCTGGTGGAGCAACGCCCGACAGTCAAGCCTAGGTTGCCCGGAACGTAGATATGACCATAACCTTCACACAGGATGCAATTATTCGTTTTATACGATGTAAAGGCTGTTGCATTTATTTTGTATTTTATTCTTCTGGTGTTGACTTCTTAGGCCCTAACTATCCGATCTGGTGGAACAACGCCGTAGAGTGAAGCCTAGGTTGCTCGGAATGTAGAAATGACCATAACTTTCACACTGACTGCAATTATTCGTTTTATACGATGGAAAAACTTTTGCATCTTTATCGTATTTTATGCTTCTGGCGTTGACTTCTTAGGCCGTAACTATTCGATCTGGTGGAGCAACGCCCTGGAGTGAAACCTGGGTAGCCCGGAACGTAGAAATGACCACTACTATCACACTGGTTGCAAATTATTCCTGCTATACGATTTGAAAAACTGTTGTATTTTTATTGCATTTTATGCTTCTGGCGTTCACTTCTTAGGTCCTAACTATTCGATCTGGCGGAACAAGGCCCTAGGGTGAAGCCTAGGTTGCCTGGAACGTAGAAATGACCATCACTTTCACACGAGTTGCAATTATTCCTGTTATAGGATGGGAAGGCTGTTGTATTTTTATTGTATTTTATACTTCAGGCGTTGACTTCTGAGGCCGCAGCTATTCGATGTGGTGGAAGAACGCCACACAGTGAAGCCTAGGTTGCCCGGAACGTAGAAGTGACCATAACTATCACACTGTTTGCAATTATTCCTTTTATACGATGGAAAAGCTGTTGTATTTATATCGTATTTTATGCTTCTGTCGTTGACTTCTAAGGCCCTAGCTATTCGATCTAGTGGAGCAACGCCCTAGAGTGAAGCCTAGGTTGCCCGGAGCGTAGAAATGACCATCACTTTCACACGGGTTGCAATTATTCCTGTTATAGGATGGAAAGACTGTTGAATTTGTATTGTATTTTATGCTTCAGGCGTTGACTTCTGAGGCCGTAGCTATTCGACGTGGTGGATGAACGCCATAGAGTGAAGCCTAGGTTGCCCGGAACGTAGAAATGTCCATATCTTTCTCACTGTTTGCAATTGTTCATTTTATACGATGGCAAAGCTGTTGTATTCATATTGTATTTTATGCTTCTGGCGTTGACTTCTTAGGCCCTGACTATTCGATCTTGTGGAGCAATGCCTCAGAATTAAGTCTAGGATGCCCGAAACGCCGAAATGATCAATACTTTCACGCTTGTTGCAATTGTTCCTGTTATACGATGAAAAGACCGTTGTATTTTTATTGTATCTTAAGCTTCAGGCGTAGGCTTCTAAGGCCGTAGCTATTCCATATGGTGGAGCACAGCCCTAGAGTGAAGCCTAGGTTCCTCGGAACGTAGAAATGTCCACTACTTTCACACTGTTTGCAATTATTTCTTTTATACGATGGAAAAGCTGTTGTATTTATATCGTATTTTATGCTTCGGGCGTTGGCTTCTTAGGCCCTAACATTTCGATCTGGTGGAGCAACGCCCTACAGTGAAGCCTAGGTTGCCCGGGACGTAGATATGACCATAACCTTCACGCAGGTTGCAATTATTCGTTTTATATGATGGAAGAACTGTTATATTAATATTGTATTTTATGCTTCTGGCGTTGACTTCTGAGGCCGTTGCTATTCGATGTGGTGGAAGAACGCCATAGAGTGAAGCCTAGGTAGCCCGGAACGTAGAAATGTCCATATCTTTCACACTGTTTGCAATTATTCATTTTATACGATGGCAAAGCTGTTGTATTTATATTGTGTTTTATGCTTCTGGCGTTGACTTCTGAGGCCGTAGCTATTCGATGTGGCGGAAGAGCGCCATACAGTGAAGCCTAGGTTGCCCGGAACGTAGAAATGACCATAAGTTTGATACTGGTGTCAATTATTCCTTTTATACGATGGAAAAGCTGTTGTATTTATGTCGTATTTTATGCTTCTGGCGTTCACTTCTTAGGCCCTAACTATTCGATCTGGTGGAACAACGCCCTAGAGTGAAGCCTAGGTTGCTCGGAATGTAGAAATGACCATAACTTTCACACTGGTTGCAATTATTCGTTTTATACGATGGAAAAACTGTTGCATCTTTATCGTATTGTATGCTTCAGGCGTTGACTTCTTAGGCCGTAACTATTCGATCTGGTGGAGCAACGCCCTGGAGTGAAACCTGGGTTGCCCGGAACGTAGAAATGACCAGTACTATCACACTGGTTGCAAATTATTCCTGGTATACGATGGAAAAGCTGTTGTATTTTTATTGCATTTTATGCTTCTGGCGTTCACTTCTTAGGCCCTAACTATTCGATCTGGTGTAACAACGCCCTAGGGTGAAGCCTAGGTTGCCTGGAACGTAGAAATGACCATCACTTTCAGACGGGTTGCAATTATTCCTGTTATAGGATGGAAAGGCTGTTGTATTTTTATTGTATTTTATACTTCAGGCGTTGACTTCTGAGGCCGCAGCTATTCGATGTGGTGGAAGAACGCCACACAGTGAAGCCTAGGTTGCCCGGAACGTAGAAGTGGCCATAACTTTCACACTGTTTGCAATTATTCCTTTTATACGATGGAAAAGCTGTTGTATTTATATCGTATTTTATGCTTCTGGCGTTGACTTCTAAGGCCCTAGCTATTCGATCTAGTGGAGCGACGCCCTAGAGTGAAGCCTAGGTTGCCCGGAACGTAGAAATGACCATCACTTTCAAACTGGATGCAATTAATCCTGTTATACGATGGAAAAACTGTTGTATTTTTATTGCATTTTATGCTTCGGGCGTTGACTGCTAAGGACCTAACTATTCAATCCGTTGGATCAACGCCCTAGAGTGAAGCCTAGGTTGCTCGGAATGTAGAAATGACCATATCTTTCACACTGGTTGCAATTATTCGTTTTCTACGATGGAAAAACTGTTTTATTTATTTTGTATTTTAAGCTTCGGGCGTTGAATTCTAAGGCCCTAACTATTCGTTCTGGTGGAGCAACGCCCTAGAGTGAAGCCTAGGTTGACCGGAACGTAGAAATGACCATAACTTTCACACTGGTTGCTATCATTCGTTTTATATGATGGAAAAACTGTTGTATTTATATTGTATTTTATGTTTCTGGCGTTCACTTCTTAGGCCCTAACTATTCGATCTGGTGGAACAACGGCCTAGGGTGAAGCCTAGGTTGCCCGGAACGTAGAAATGACCATAACTTTTACACTGGTAGCAATTATTCATTTTATACGATGGAAAAACTGTTATATTTATATTGTATTTTAAGCTCCTGGCGTTGACTTCTGAGGCCGTAGCTATTCGATGTGGCGGAAGAGCGCCATACAGTGAAGCCTAGGTGGCCCGGAACGTAGAAATGACCATAAGTTTGATACTGGTGTCAATTATTCCTTTTATACGATGGAAAAGCTGTTGTATTTATGTCGTATTTTATGCTTCTGGCGTTCACTTCTTAGGCCCTAACTATTCGATCTGGTGGAACAACGCCCTAGAGTGAAGCCTAGGTTGCTCGGAATGTAGAAATGACCATAACTTTCACACTGGTTGCAATTATTCGTTTTATACGATGGAAAAACTGTTGCATCTTTATCGTATTTTATGCTTCAGGCGTTGACTTCTTAGGCCGTAACTATTCGATCTGGTGGAGCAACGCCCTGGAGTGCAACCTGGGTTGCCCGGAACGTAGAAATGACCAGTACTATCACACTGGTTGCAAATTATTCCTGGTATACGATGGAAAAGCTGTTGTATTTTTATTGCATTTTATGCTTCTGGCGTTCACTTCTTAGGCCCTAACTATTCGATCTGGTGTAACAACGCCCTAGGGTGAAGCCTAGGTTGCCTGGAACGTAGAAATGACCATCACTTTCACACGGGTTGCAATTATTCCTGTTATAGGATGGAAAGGCTGTTGTATTTTTATTGTATTTTATACTTCAGGCGTTGACATCTGAGGCCGCAGCTATTCGATGTGGTGGAAGAACGCCACACAGTGAAGCCTAGGTTGCCCGGAACGTAGAAGTGGCCATAACTTTCACACTGTTTGCAATTATTCCTTTTATACGATGGAAAAGCTGTTGTATTTATATCGTATTTTATGCTTCTGGCGTTGACTTCTAAGGCCCTAGCTATTCGATCTAGTGGAGCAACGCCCTAGAGTGAAGCCTAGGTTGCCCGGAACGTAGAAATGACCATCACTTTCAAACTGGATGCAATTAATCCTGTTATACGATGGAAAAACTGTTGTATTTTTATTGCATTTTATGCTTCGGGCGTTGACTGCTAAGGACCTAACTATTCAATCCGTTGGTGCAACGCCCTAGAGTGAAGCCTAGGTTGCTCGGAATGTAGAAATGACCATATCTTTCACACTGGTTGCAATTATTCGTTTTATACGATGGAAAAACTGTTTTATTTATTTTGTATTTTAAGCTTCGGGCGTTGAATTCTAAGGCCCTAACTATTCGTTCTGGTGGAGCAACGCCCTAGAGTGAAGCCTAGGTTGACCGGAACGTAGAAATGACCATAACTTTCACACTGGTTGCTATCATTCGTTTTATATGATGGAAAAACTGTTGTATTTATATTGTATTTTATGTTTCTGGCGTTCACTTCTTAGGCCCTAACTATTCGATCTGGTGGAACAACGGCCTAGGGTGAAGCCTAGGTTGCCCGGAACGTAGAAATGACCATAACTTTTACACTGGTAGCAATTATTCGTTTTATACGATGGAAAAACTGTTATATTTATATTGTATTTTAAGCTTCTGGCGTTGACTTCTGAGGCCGTAGCTATTCGATGTGGCGGAAGAGCGCCATACAGTGAAGCCTAGGTTGCCCGGAACGTAGAAATGACCATAAGTTTGATACTGGTGTCAATTATTCCTTTTATACGATGGAAAAGCTGTTGTATTTATATCGTATTTTATGCTTCTGGCGTTGACTTCTTAGGCACTAACTATTCCATCTGGTGGAACAACGCCCTAGAGTAAAGCCCAGGTTGCGCGGAACGTAGAAATGACCATAAGTTTCGTACCGATGTCAATTATTCCTTCTATACGATGGAAAACCTTTTGCATTTATATCGTATTTTATGCTCCTGGCGTTCACTTCTTAGGCCCTAACTATTCGAGCTGGTGCAACAACGCCCTAGAGTGAAGCCTAGGTTGCTCGGAATGTAGAAATGACCATAACTTTCACACTGGTTGCAATTATTCGTTTTATACGATGGAAAAACTGTTGCATCTTTATCGTATTTTATGCTTCTGGCGTTGACTTCTTAGGCCGTAACTATTCGATCTGGTGGAGCAACGCCCTGAAGTGAACCCTAGATTGCCCGGAACGTAGAAATGACCACTACTATCACACTGGTTGCATATTATTCATTTCATACGATGGAAAAACTGTTCTATTTATTTTGTATTTTATGCTTCGGGCATTGACTTCTAAGGCCCTAGCTATTCGATTTGGTGGAGCACCGCCCTAGAGTGAAGCCTAGGTTGCCCGGAACGTAGAAATGACCATAACTTCCACACTGGTTGCAATTATTCGTTTTATACAAAGGAAAAGCCGTTCTGTTTATTTTGTATTTTATGCTTCGGGCGTTGACTTCTAAGGCCCAAACTGTTTGATCTGGTGGAGCAACGCCGTAGAGTGAAGCCTAGGTTGCCCGGAACGTAGAAATGACCATAACTTTCACACTGGTTGCTATTATTCGTTTTATACGATGGAAAAACTGTTATATATATATTGTATTTTATGCTTCTGGCGTTGACTTCTGAGGCCGTTGCTATTCGATGTGGTGGAAGAACGCCATAGAGTGAAGCCTAGGTAGCCCGGAACGTAGAAATGTCCATATCTTTCACACAGTTTGCAAATTATTCCTGCTATACGATGGAAAAACTGTTGTATTTTTATTGCATTTTATGCTTCTGGCGTTCACTTCTTAGGCCCTAACTATTCGATCTGGTGGAGCAACGGCCTAGAGTGAAACCTAGGTTACCCGGAACATAGAAATGACCAGTACTTTCATACTGTTTGCAGTTATTCCTGTTATACGATGGAAAAACTTTTGCATCTTTATTGTATTTTATGCTTCTGGCGTTGACTTCTAAGGCCCTAGCTATTCGATTTGGTGGAGCACCGCCCTAGAGTGAAGCCTAGGTTGCCCGGAACGTAGAAATGACCATAACTTCCACACTGGTTGCAATTATTCGTTTTATACGATGGAAAAGCTGTTGTATTTATATCGTTTTTTATGCTTCTGGCGTTGACTTCTTAGACCCTAACTATTCCATCTGGTGGAACAACGCCCTAGAGTAAAGCCCAGATTGCGCGGAACGTAGAAATGACCATAACTTTCACACTGGAAGCAATTTTTCGTTTTATACGATGGAAAATCTGTTTTATTTATTTTGTATTTTAAGCTTCGGGCGTTGAATTCTAAGGCCCTAACTATTCGATCTGGTGGAGCAACGCCCTAGAGTGAAGCCTAGGTTGACCGGAACGTAGAAATGACCAGAACTTTCATACTGGTTGCAATTATTCGTTTTATATGATGGAAAAACTGTTGTATTTATATTGTATTTTATGCTGCTGGTGTTCACTTCTTAGGCCCTAACTATTCGATCTGGTGGAACAACGCCCTGGGGTGAAGCCTAGGTTGCCCGGAACGTAGAAATGACCATCACTTTCACACGGGTTGCAATTATTCCTGTTATAGGATGGAAAGGCTGTTGTATTTTTATTGTATTTTAAGCTTCTGGCGTTGACTTCTGAGGCCGTAGCTATTCGATGTGGCGGAAGAGCGCCATACAGTGAAGCCTAGGTTGCCCGGAACGTAGAAATGACCATAACTTTTACACTGGTAGCAATTATTCATTTTATACGATGGAAAAACTGTTATATTTATATTGTATTTTAAGCTCCTGGCGTTGACTTCTGAGGCCGTAGCTATTCGATGTGGCGGAAGAGCGCCATACAGTGAAGCCTAGGTGGCCCGGAACGTAGAAATGACCATAAGTTTGATACTGGTGTCAATTATTCCTTTTATACGATGGAAAAGCTGTTGTATTTATGTCGTATTTTATGCTTCTGGCGTTCACTTCTTAGGCCCTAACTATTCGATCTGGTGGAACAACGCCCTAGAGTGAAGCCTAGGTTGCTCGGAATGTAGAAATGACCATAACTTTCACACTGGTTGCAATTATTCGTTTTATACGATGGAAAAACTGTTGCATCTTTATCGTATTTTATGCTTCAGGCGTTGACTTCTTAGGCCGTAACTATTCGATCTGGTGGAGCAACGCCCTGGAGTGCAACCTGGGTTGCCCGGAACGTAGAAATGACCAGTACTATCACACTGGTTGCAAATTATTCCTGGTATACGATGGAAAAGCTGTTGTATTTTTATTGCATTTTATGCTTCTGGCGTTCACTTCTTAGGCCCTAACTATTCGATCTGGTGTAACAACGCCCTAGGGTGAAGCCTAGGTTGCCTGGAACGTAGAAATGACCATCACTTTCACACGGGTTGCAATTATTCCTGTTATAGGATGGAAAGGCTGTTGTATTTTTATTGTATTTTATACTTCAGGCGTTGACATCTGAGGCCGCAGCTATTCGATGTGGTGGAAGAACGCCACACAGTGAAGCCTAGGTTGCCCGGAACGTAGAAGTGGCCATAACTTTCACACTGTTTGCAATTATTCCTTTTATACGATGGAAAAGCTGTTGTATTTATATCGTATTTTATGCTTCTGGCGTTGACTTCTAAGGCCCTAGCTATTCGATCTAGTGGAGCAACGCCCTAGAGTGAAGCCTAGGTTGCCCGGAACGTAGAAATGACCATCACTTTCAAACTGGATGCAATTAATCCTGTTATACGATGGAAAAACTGTTGTATTTTTATTGCATTTTATGCTTCGGGCGTTGACTGCTAAGGACCTAACTATTCAATCCGTTGGTGCAACGCCCTAGAGTGAAGCCTAGGTTGCTCGGAATGTAGAAATGACCATATCTTTCACACTGGTTGCAATTATTCGTTTTATACGATGGAAAAACTGTTTTATTTATTTTGTATTTTAAGCTTCGGGCGTTGAATTCTAAGGCCCTAACTATTCGTTCTGGTGGAGCAACGCCCTAGAGTGAAGCCTAGGTTGACCGGAACGTAGAAATGACCATAACTTTCACACTGGTTGCTATCATTCGTTTTATATGATGGAAAAACTGTTGTATTTATATTGTATTTTATGTTTCTGGCGTTCACTTCTTAGGCCCTAACTATTCGATCTGGTGGAACAACGGCCTAGGGTGAAGCCTAGGTTGCCCGGAACGTAGAAATGACCATAACTTTTACACTGGTAGCAATTATTCGTTTTATACGATGGAAAAACTGTTATATTTATATTGTATTTTAAGCTTCTGGCGTTGACTTCTGAGGCCGTAGCTATTCGATGTGGCGGAAGAGCGCCATACAGTGAAGCCTAGGTTGCCCGGAACGTAGAAATGACCATAAGTTTGATACTGGTGTCAATTATTCCTTTTATACGATGGAAAAGCTGTTGTATTTATATCGTATTTTATGCTTCTGGCGTTGACTTCTTAGGCCCTAACTATTCCATCTGGTGGAACAACGCCCTAGAGTAAAGCCCAGGTTGCGCGGAACGTAGAAATGACCATAAGTTTCGTACCGATGTCAATTATTCCTTCTATACGATGGAAAAGCTTTTGCATTTATATCGTATTTTATGCTCCTGGCGTTCACTTCTTAGGCCCTAACTATTCGAGCTGGTGCAACAACGCCCTAGAGTGAAGCCTAGGTTGCTCGGAATGTAGAAATGACCATAACTTTCACACTGGTTGCAATTATTCGTTTTATACGATGGAAAAACTGTTGCATCTTTATCGTATTTTATGCTTCTGGCGTTGACTTCTTAGGCCGTAACTATTCGATCTGGTGGAGCAACGCCCTGAAGTGAACCCTAGGTTGCCCGGAACGTAGAAATGACCACTACTATCACACTGGTTGCATATTATTCATTTCATACGATGGAAAAACTGTTCTATTTATATTGTATTTTATGCTTCGGGCATTGACTTCTAAGGCCCTAGCTATTCGATTTGGTGGAGCACCGCCCTAGAGTGAAGCCTAGGTTGCCCGGAACGTAGAAATGACCATAACTTCCACACTGGTTGCAATTATTCGTTTTATACAAAGGAAAAGCCGTTCTGTTTATTTTGTATTTTATGCTTCGGGCGTTGACTTCTAAGGCCCAAACTGTTTGATCTGGTGGAGCAACGCCGTAGAGTGAAGCCTAGGTTGCCCGGAACGTAGAAATGACCATATCTTTCACACAGTTTGCAAATTATTCCTGCTATACGATGGAAAAACTGTTGTATTTTTATTGCATTTTATGCTTCTGGCGTTCACTTCTTAGGCCCTAACTATTCGATCTGGTGGAGCAACGGCCTAGAGTGAAACCTAGGTTACCCGGAACATAGAAATGACCAGTACTTTCATACTGTTTGCAGTTATTCCTGTTATACGATGGAAAAACTTTTGCATCTTTATTGTATTTTATGCTTCTGGCGTTGACTTCTAAGGCCCTAGCTATTCGATTTGGTGGAGCACCGCCCTAGAGTGAAGCCTAGGTTGCCCGGAACGTAGAAATGACCATAACTTCCACACTGGTTGCAATTATTCGTTTTATACGATGGAAAAGCTGTTGTATTTATATCGTTTTTTATGCTTCTGGCGTTGACTTCTTAGACCCTAACTATTCGATCTGGTGGAACAACGCCCTAGAGTAAAGCCCAGATTGCGCGGAACGTAGAAATGACCATAACTTTCACACTGGAAGCAATTTTTCGTTTTATACGATGGAAAATCTGTTTTATTTATTTTGTATTTTAAGCTTCGGGCGTTGAATTCTAAGGCCCTAACTATTCGATCTGGTGGAGCAACGCCCTAGAGTGAAGCCTAGGTTGACCGGAACGTAGAAATGACCAGAACTTTCATACTGGTTGCAATTATTCGTTTTATATGATGGAAAAACTGTTGTATTTATATTGTATTTTATGCTGCTGGTGTTCACTTCTTAGGCCCTAACTATTCGATCTGGTGGAACAACGCCCTGGGGTGAAGCCTAGGTTGCCCGGAACGTAGAAATGACCATCACTTTCACACGGGTTGCAATTATTCCTGTTATAGGATGGAAAGGCTGTTGTATTTTTATTGTATTTTAAGCTTCTGGCGTTGACTTCTGAGGCCGTAGCTATTCGATGTGGCGGAAGAGCGCCATACAGTGAAGCCTAGGTTGCCCGGAACGTAGAAATGACCATAAGTTTGATACTGGTGTCAATTATTCCTTTTATACGATGGAAAAGCTGTTGTATTTATATCGTATTTTATGCTTCTGGCGTTGACTTCTTAGGCCCTAACTATTCCATCTGGTGGAACAACGCCCTAGAGTAAAGCCCAGGTTGCGCGGAACGTAGAAATGACCATAAGTTTCGTACCGATGTCAATTATTCCTTCTATACGATGGAAAAGCTTTTGCATTTATATCGTATTTTATGCTCCTGGCGTTCACTTCTTAGGCCCTAACTATTCGAGCTGGTGCAACAACGCCCTAGAGTGAAGCCTAGGTTGCTCGGAATGTAGAAATGACCATAACTTTCACACTGGTTGCAATTATTCGTTTTATACGATGGAAAAACTGTTGCATCTTTATCGTATTTTATGCTTCTGGCGTTGACTTCTTAGGCCGTAACTATTCGATCTGGTGGAGCAACGCCCTGAAGTGAACCCTAGATTGCCCGGAACGTAGAAATGACCACTACTATCACACTGGTTGCATATTATTCATTTCATACGATGGAAAAACTGTTCTATTTATTTTGTATTTTATGCTTCGGGCATTGACTTCTAAGGCCCTAGCTATTCGATTTGGTGGAGCACCGCCCTAGAGTGAAGCCTAGGTTGCCCGGAACGTAGAAATGACCATAACTTCCACACTGGTTGCAATTATTCGTTTTATACAAAGGAAAAGCCGTTCTGTTTATTTTGTATTTTATGCTTCGGGCGTTGACTTCTAAGGCCAAAACTGTTTGATCTGGTGGAGCAACGCCGTAGAGTGAAGCCTAGGTTGCCCGGAACGTAGAAATGACCATAACTTTCACACTGGTTGCTATTATTCGTTTTATACGATGGAAAAACTGTTATATTTATATTGTATTTTATGCTTCTGGCGTTGACTTCTGAGGCCGTTGCTATTCGATGTGGTGGAAGAACGCCATAGAGTGAAGCCTAGGTAGCCCGGAACGTAGAAATGTCCATATCTTTCACACAGTTTGCAAATTATTCCTGCTATACGATGGAAAAACTGTTGTATTTTTATTGCATTTTATGCTTCTGGCGTTCACTTCTTAGGCCCTAACTATTCGATCTGGTGGAGCAACGGCCTAGAGTGAAACCTAGGTTACCCGGAACATAGAAATGACCAGTACTTTCATACTGTTTGCAGTTATTCCTGTTATACGATGGAAAAACTTTTGCATCTTTATTGTATTTTATGCTTCTGGCGTTGACTTCTAAGGCCCTAGCTATTCGATTTGGTGGAGCACCGCCCTAGAGTGAAGCCTAGGTTGCCCGGAACGTAGAAATGACCATAACTTCCACACTGGTTGCAATTATTCGTTTTATACGATGGAAAAGCTGTTGTATTTATATCGTTTTTTATGCTTCTGGCGTTGACTTCTTAGACCCTAACTATTCCATCTGGTGGAACAACGCCCTAGAGTAAAGCCCAGATTGCGCGGAACGTAGAAATGACCATAACTTTCACACTGGAAGCAATTTTTCGTTTTATACGATGGAAAATCTGTTTTATTTATTTTGTATTTTAAGCTTCGGGCGTTGAATTCTAAGGCCCTAACTATTCGATCTGGTGGAGCAACGCCCTAGAGTGAAGCCTAGGTTGACCGGAACGTAGAAATGACCAGAACTTTCATACTGGTTGCAATTATTCGTTTTATATGATGGAAAAACTGTTGTATTTATATTGTATTTTATGCTGCTGGTGTTCACTTCTTAGGCCCTAACTATTCGATCTGGTGGAACAACGCCCTGGGGTGAAGCCTAGGTTGCCCGGAACGTAGAAATGACCATCACTTTCACACGGGTTGCAATTATTCCTGTTATAGGATGGAAAGACTGTTGCATTTTTATTGTATTTTATGCTTCAGGCGTTGACTTCTGAGGCCGTAGCTATTCGATGTGGTGGAAGAACGCCATACAGTGAAGCCTAGGTTGCCCGGAACGTAGAAATGACCATAAGTTTCGTACTGATGTCAATTATTCCTTTTATACGATGGAAAAACTGTTGTATTTAGATCGTATTTTATGCTTCTAGCGTTCACTTCTTAGGCCCTAACTATTCGATCTGGTGGAACAACGCCCTAGAGTGAAGCCTAGGTTGCTCGGAATGTAGAAATGACCATAACTTTCACACTGGTTGCAATTATTCGTTTTATACGATGGAAAAACTGTTGCATCTTTATCGTATTTTATGCTTCAGGCGTTGACTTCTTAGGCCGTAACTATTCGATCTGGTGGAGCAACGCCCTGGAGTGAAACCTGGGTTGCCCGGAACGTAGAAATGACCAGTACTATCACACTGGTTGCAAATTATTCCTGGTATACGATGGAAAAGCTGTTGTATTTTTATTGCATTTTATGCTTCTGGCGTTCACTTCTTAGGCCCTAACTATTCGATCTGGTGTAACAACGCCCTAGGGTGAAGCCTAGGTTGCCTGGAACGTAGAAATGACCATCACTTTCAGACGGGTTGCAATTATTCCTGTTATAGGATGGAAAGGCTGTTGTATTTTTATTGTATTTTATACTTCAGGCGTTGACTTCTGAGGCCGCAGCTATTCGATGTGGTGGAAGAACGCCCTAGAGTGAAGCCTAGGTTGCTCGGAATGTAGAAATGACCATAAGTTTCGTACTGATGTCAATTATTCCTTTTATACGATGGAAAAACTGTTGTATTTAGATCGTATTTTATGCTTCTAGCGTTCACTTCTTAGGCCCTAACTATTCGATCTGGTGGAACAACGCCCTAGAGTGAAGCCTAGGTTGCTCGGAATGTAGAAATGACCATAACTTTCACACTGGTTGCAATTATTCGTTTTATACGATGGAAAAACTGTTGCATCTTTATCGTATTTTATGCTTCTGGCGTTGACTTCTTAGGCCGTAACTATTCGATCTGGTGGAGCAACGCCCTGAAGTGAACCCTAGATTGCCCGGAACGTAGAAATGACCACTACTATCACACTGGTTGCATATTATTCATTTCATACGATGGAAAAACTGTTCTATTTATTTTGTATTTTATGCTTCGGGCATTGACTTCTAAGGCCCTAGCTATTCGATTTGGTGGAGCACCGCCCTAGAGTGAAGCCTAGGTTGCCCGGAACGTAGAAATGACCATAACTTCCACACTGGTTGCAATTATTCGTTTTATACAAAGGAAAAGCCGTTCTGTTTATTTTGTATTTTATGCTTCGGGCGTTGACTTCTAAGGCCAAAACTGTTTGATCTGGTGGAGCAACGCCGTAGAGTGAAGCCTAGGTTGCCCGGAACGTAGAAATGACCATAACTTTCACACTGGTTGCTATTATTCGTTTTATACGATGGAAAAACTGTTATATTTATATTGTATTTTATGCTTCTGGCGTTGACTTCTGAGGCCGTTGCTATTCGATGTGGTGGAAGAACGCCATAGAGTGAAGCCTAGGTAGCCCGGAACGTAGAAATGTCCATATCTTTCACACAGTTTGCAAATTATTCCTGCTATACGATGGAAAAACTGTTGTATTTTTATTGCATTTTATGCTTCTGGCGTTCACTTCTTAGGCCCTAACTATTCGATCTGGTGGAGCAACGGCCTAGAGTGAAACCTAGGTTACCCGGAACATAGAAATGACCAGTACTTTCATACTGTTTGCAGTTATTCCTGTTATACGATGGAAAAACTTTTGCATCTTTATTGTATTTTATGCTTCTGGCGTTGACTTCTAAGGCCCTAGCTATTCGATTTGGTGGAGCACCGCCCTAGAGTGAAGCCTAGGTTGCCCGGAACGTAGAAATGACCATAACTTCCACACTGGTTGCAATTATTCGTTTTATACGATGGAAAAGCTGTTGTATTTATATCGTTTTTTATGCTTCTGGCGTTGACTTCTTAGACCCTAACTATTCCATCTGGTGGAACAACGCCCTAGAGTAAAGCCCAGATTGCGCGGAACGTAGAAATGACCATAACTTTCACACTGGAAGCAATTTTTCGTTTTATACGATGGAAAATCTGTTTTATTTATTTTGTATTTTAAGCTTCGGGCGTTGAATTCTAAGGCCCTAACTATTCGATCTGGTGGAGCAACGCCCTAGAGTGAAGCCTAGGTTGACCGGAACGTAGAAATGACCAGAACTTTCATACTGGTTGCAATTATTCGTTTTATATGATGGAAAAACTGTTGTATTTATATTGTATTTTATGCTGCTGGTGTTCACTTCTTAGGCCCTAACTATTCGATCTGGTGGAACAACGCCCTGGGGTGAAGCCTAGGTTGCCCGGAACGTAGAAATGACCATCACTTTCACACGGGTTGCAATTATTCCTGTTATAGGATGGAAAGACTGTTGCATTTTTATTGTATTTTATGCTTCAGGCGTTGACTTCTGAGGCCGTAGCTATTCGATGTGGTGGAAGAACGCCATACAGTGAAGCCTAGGTTGCCCGGAACGTAGAAATGACCATAAGTTTCGTACTGATGTCAATTATTCCTTTTATACGATGGAAAAACTGTTGTATTTAGATCGTATTTTATGCTTCTAGCGTTCACTTCTTAGGCCCTAACTATTCGATCTGGTGGAACAACGCCCTAGAGTGAAGCCTAGGTTGCTCGGAATGTAGAAATGACCATAACTTTCACACTGGTTGCAATTATTCGTTTTATACGATGGAAAAACTGTTGCATCTTTATCGTATTTTATGCTTCAGGCGTTGACTTCTTAGGCCGTAACTATTCGATCTGGTGGAGCAACGCCCTGGAGTGAAACCTGGGTTGCCCGGAACGTAGAAATGACCAGTACTATCACACTGGTTGCAAATTATTCCTGGTATACGATGGAAAAGCTGTTGTATTTTTATTGCATTTTATGCTTCTGGCGTTCACTTCTTAGGCCCTAACTATTCGATCTGGTGTAACAACGCCCTAGGGTGAAGCCTAGGTTGCCTGGAACGTAGAAATGACCATCACTTTCAGACGGGTTGCAATTATTCCTGTTATAGGATGGAAAGGCTGTTGTATTTTTATTGTATTTTATACTTCAGGCGTTGACTTCTGAGGCCGCAGCTATTCGATGTGGTGGAAGAACGCCACACAGTGAAGCCTAGGTTGCCCGGAACGTAGAAGTGGCCATAACTTTCACACTGTTTGCAATTATTCCTTTTATACGATGGAAAAGCTGTTGTATTTATATCGTATTTTATGCTTCTGGCGTTGACTTCTAAGGCCCTAGCTATTCGATCTAGTGGAGCAACGCCCTAGAGTGAAGCCTAGGTTGCCCGGAACGTAGAAATGACCATCACTTTCAAACTGGATGCAATTAATCCTTTTATACGATGGAAAAACTGTTGTATTTTTATTGCATTTTATGCTTCGGGCGTTGACTGCTAAGGACCTAACTATTCAATCCGTTGGAGCAACGTCCTAGAGTGAAGCCTAGGTTGCTCGGAATGTAGAAATGACCATATCTTTCACACTGGTTGCAATTATTCGTTTTCTACGATGGAAAAACTGTTTTATTTATTTTGTATTTTAAGCTTCGGGCGTTGAATTCTAAGGCCCTAACTATTCGTTCTGGTGGAGCAACGCCCTAGAGTGAAGCCTAGGTTGACCGGAACGTAGAAATGACCATAACTTTCACACTGGTTGCTATCATTCGTTTTATATGATGGAAAAACTGTTGTATTTATATTGTATTTTATGCTGCTGGTGTTCACTTCTTAGGCCCTAACTATTCGATCTGGTGGAACAACGCCCTGGGGTGAAGCCTAGGTTGCCCGGAACGTAGAAATGACCATCACTTTCACACGGGTTGCAATTATTCCTGTTATAGGATGGAAAGGCTGTTGTATTTTTATTGTATTTTAAGCTTCTGGCGTTGACTTCTGAGGCCGTAGCTATTCGATGTGGCGGAAGAGCGCCATACAGTGAAGCCTAGGTTGCCCGGAACGTAGAAATGACCATAAGTTTGATACTGGTGTCAATTATTCCTTTTATACGATGGAAAAGCTGTTGTATTTATATCGTATTTTATGCTTCTGGCGTTGACTTCTTAGGCCCTAACTATTCCATCTGGTGGAACAACGCCCTAGAGTAAAGCCCAGGTTGCGCGGAACGTAGAAATGACCATAAGTTTCGTACCGATGTCAATTATTCCTTCTATACGATGGAAAAGCTTTTGCATTTATATCGTATTTTATGCTCCTGGCGTTCACTTCTTAGGCCCTAACTATTCGAGCTGGTGCAACAACGCCCTAGAGTGAAGCCTAGGTTGCTCGGAATGTAGAAATGACCATAACTTTCACACTGGTTGCAATTATTCGTTTTATACGATGGAAAAACTGTTGCATCTTTATCGTATTTTATGCTTCTGGCGTTGACTTCTTAGGCCGTAACTATTCGATCTGGTGGAGCAACGCCCTGAAGTGAACCCTAGATTGCCCGGAACGTAGAAATGACCACTACTATCACACTGGTTGCATATTATTCATTTCATACGATGGAAAAACTGTTCTATTTATTTTGTATTTTATGCTTCGGGCATTGACTTCTAAGGCCCTAGCTATTCGATTTGGTGGAGCACCGCCCTAGAGTGAAGCCTAGGTTGCCCGGAACGTAGAAATGACCATAACTTCCACACTGGTTGCAATTATTCGTTTTATACAAAGGAAAAGCCGTTCTGTTTATTTTGTATTTTATGCTTCGGGCGTTGACTTCTAAGGCCAAAACTGTTTGATCTGGTGGAGCAACGCCGTAGAGTGAAGCCTAGGTTGCCCGGAACGTAGAAATGACCATAACTTTCACACTGGTTGCTATTATTCGTTTTATACGATGGAAAAACTGTTATATTTATATTGTATTTTATGCTTCTGGCGTTGACTTCTGAGGCCGTTGCTATTCGATGTGGTGGAAGAACGCCATAGAGTGAAGCCTAGGTAGCCCGGAACGTAGAAATGTCCATATCTTTCACACAGTTTGCAAATTATTCCTGCTATACGATGGAAAAACTGTTGTATTTTTATTGCATTTTATGCTTCTGGCGTTCACTTCTTAGGCCCTAACTATTCGATCTGGTGGAGCAACGGCCTAGAGTGAAACCTAGGTTACCCGGAACATAGAAATGACCAGTACTTTCATACTGTTTGCAGTTATTCCTGTTATACGATGGAAAAACTTTTGCATCTTTATTGTATTTTATGCTTCTGGCGTTGACTTCTAAGGCCCTAGCTATTCGATTTGGTGGAGCACCGCCCTAGAGTGAAGCCTAGGTTGCCCGGAACGTAGAAATGACCATAACTTCCACACTGGTTGCAATTATTCGTTTTATACGATGGAAAAGCTGTTGTATTTATATCGTTTTTTATGCTTCTGGCGTTGACTTCTTAGACCCTAACTATTCCATCTGGTGGAACAACGCCCTAGAGTAAAGCCCAGATTGCGCGGAACGTAGAAATGACCATAACTTTCACACTGGAAGCAATTTTTCGTTTTATACGATGGAAAATCTGTTTTATTTATTTTGTATTTTAAGCTTCGGGCGTTGAATTCTAAGGCCCTAACTATTCGATCTGGTGGAGCAACGCCCTAGAGTGAAGCCTAGGTTGACCGGAACGTAGAAATGACCAGAACTTTCATACTGGTTGCAATTATTCGTTTTATATGATGGAAAAACTGTTGTATTTATATTGTATTTTATGCTGCTGGTGTTCACTTCTTAGGCCCTAACTATTCGATCTGGTGGAACAACGCCCTGGGGTGAAGCCTAGGTTGCCCGGAACGTAGAAATGACCATCACTTTCACACGGGTTGCAATTATTCCTGTTATAGGATGGAAAGACTGTTGCATTTTTATTGCATTTTATGCTTCAGGCGTTGACTTCTGAGGCCGTAGCTATTCGATGTGGTGGAAGAACGCCATACAGTGAAGCCTAGGTTGCCCGGAACGTAGAAATGACCATAAGTTTCGTACTGATGTCAATTATTCCTTTTATACGATGGAAAAACTGTTGTATTTAGATCGTATTTTATGCTTCTAACGTTCACTTCTTAGGCCCTAACTATTCGATCTGGTGGAACAACGCCCTAGAGTGAAGCCTAGGTTGCTCGGAATGTAGAAATGACCATAACTTTCACACTGGTTGCAATTATTCGTTTTATACGATGGAAAAACTGTTGCATCTTTATCGTATTTTATGCTTCAGGCGTTGACTTCTTAGGCCGTAACTATTCGATCTGGTGGAGCAACGCCCTGGAGTGAAACCTGGGTTGCCCGGAACGTAGAAATGACCAGTACTATCACACTGGTTGCAAATTATTCCTGGTATACGATGGAAAAGCTGTTGTATTTTTATTGCATTTTATGCTTCTGGCGTTCACTTCTTAGGCCCTAACTATTCGATCTGGTGTAACAACGCCCTAGGGTGAAGCCTAGGTTGCCTGGAACGTAGAAATGACCATCACTTTCAGACGGGTTGCAATTATTCCTGTTATAGGATGGAAAGGCTGTTGTATTTTTATTGTATTTTATACTTCAGGCGTTGACTTCTGAGGCCGCAGCTATTCGATGTGGTGGAAGAACGCCACACAGTGAAGCCTAGGTTGCCCGGAACGCAGAAGTGGCCATAACTTTCACACTGTTTGCAATTATTCCTTTTATACGATGGAAAAGCTGTTGTATTTATATCGTATTTTATGCTTCTGGCGTTGACTTCTAAGGCCCTAGCTATTCGATCTAGTGGAGCAACGCCCTAGAGTGAAGCCTAGGTTGCCCGGAACGTAGAAATGACCATCACTTTCAAACTGGATGCAATTAATCCTGTTATACGATGGAAAAACTGTTGTATTTTTATTGCATTTTATGCTTCGGGCGTTGACTGCTAAGGACCTAACTATTCAATCCGTTGGAGCAACGTCCTAGAGTGAAGCCTAGGTTGCTCGGAATGTAGAAATGACCATATCTTTCACACTGGTTGCAATTATTCGTTTTCTACGATGGAAAAACTGTTTTATTTATTTTGTATTTTAAGCTTCGGGCGTTGAATTCTAAGGCCCTAACTATTCGTTCTGGTGGAGCAACGCCCTAGAGTGAAGCCTAGGTTGACCGGAACGTAGAAATGACCATAACTTTCACACTGGTTGCTATCATTCGTTTTATATGATGGAAAAACTGTTGTATTTATATTGTATTTTATGTTTCTGGCGTTCACTTCTTAGGCCCTAACTATTCGATCTGGTGGAACAACGGCCTAGGGTGAAGCCTAGGTTGCCCGGAACGTAGAAATGACCATAACTTTTACTCTGGTAGCAATTATTCGTTTTATACGATGGAAAAACTGTTATATTTATATTGTATTTTAAGCTCCTGGCGTTGACTTCTGAGGCCGTAGCTATTCGATGTGGCGGAAGAGCGCCATACAGTGAAGCCTAGGTTGCCCGGAACGTAGAAATGACCATAAGTTTGATACTGGTGTCAATTATTCCTTTTATACGATGGAAAAGCTGTTGTATTTATGTCGTATTTTATGCTTCTGGGGTTCACTTCTTAGGCCCTAACTATTCGATCTGGTGGAACAACGCCCTAGAGTGAAGCCTAGGTTGCTCGGAATGTAGAAATGACCATAACTTTCACACTGGTTGCAATTATTCGTTTTATACGATGGAAAAACTGTTGCATCTTTATCGTATTTTATGCTTCAGGCGTTGACTTCTTAGGCCGTAACTATTCGATCTGGTGGAGCAACGCCCTGGAGTGAAACCTGGGTTGCCCGGAACGTAGAAATGACCAGTACTATCACACTGGTTGCAAATTATTCCTGGTATACGATGGAAAAGCTGTTGTATTTTTATTGCATTTTATGCTTCTGGCGTTCACTTCTTAGGCCCTAACTATTCGATCTGGTGTAACAACGCCCTAGGGTGAAGCCTAGGTTGCCTGGAACGTAGAAATGACCATCACTTTCAGACGGGTTGCAATTATTCCTGTTATAGGATGGAAAGGCTGTTGTATTTTTATTGTATTTTATACTTCAGGCGTTGACTTCTGAGGCCGCAGCTATTCGATGTGGTGGAAGAACGCCACACAGTGAAGCCTAGGTTGCCCGGAACGTAGAAGTGGCCATAACTTTCACATTGGTTGCAATTGTTCCTGTTATACGATGGAAAAACTCTTGGATTTTTATTGTACTTTATGCTTCTGGCGTTGACTTCTAAGGCCCTACCCAATCGATCTGGTCGAGCAACGCCCTAGAGTGAAGCCTACGTTGCACGGAACGTAGAAATGACCATAAGTTTCACACTGGTTGCAATAATTCGTATTATACAAAGGAAAAGCTGTTCTATTTATTTTGTATTTTATGCCTCGGGCGTTGACTTCTGAGGCCCTAACTATTCGATCTGGTGGACCAACGCCCTAGAGTGAAGCCTAGGATGCCCGGAACGCAGAAATGACCATCACTTTCACACTGGTTGCAATTATTCCTGTTATACGATTGAAAAACTGTTGTATTTTTATTGTATTTTATGCTTCGGGTGTTGACTTCTGAGCCCCTAATTATTCGATATGGTGGAGCCACATCCTTGGGTGAACTCTAGGTTGCCCGGTACGTAGAAATGACCATAACGTTCATACTGGTTGCAATTATTCGTTTTATACAATGGAAAAACTGTTGTATTTATATTGTATTTTATGCTTCTGGCGTTGACTTCTTAGGGCCTAACAATTCGATCTGGTCGAGCAACGCCCTAGAGTGAAGCCTAGGCTGCCCGAAACGTAGAAATGTCCATCACTTTCACACTGGCTGCAATTATCCGTTTTATACGATGGAAAGACTCTTCTATTTATTTTGTATTTTATGCTTCGGGCGTTGTCTTCGAAGGCCCTAACTCTTCGATCTGGTGGAGCAACGCCCCAGAGTGAAGCCTAGGTTGCCCGGAGCGAAGAAAAGACCATCACTTTCACATTGGTTGCAATTATTCCTGTTATACGATGGAAAAACTGTTGGATTTTTATTGTACTTTATGCTTCTGGCGTTGACTTCTAAGGCCCTACCCAATCGATCTGGTCGAGCAACGCCCTAGAGTGAAGCCTACGTTGCACGGAACGTAGAAATGACCATAAGTTTCACACTGGTTGCAATAATTCGTATTATACAAAGGAAAAGCTGTTCTATTTATTTTGTATTTTATGCCTCGGGCGTTGACTTCTGAGGCCCTAACTATTCGATCTGGTGGACCAACGCCCTAGAGTGAAGCCTAGGATGCCCGGAACGCAGAAATGACCATCACTTTCACACTGGTTGCAATTAATCCTGTTATACGATGGAAAAGCTGTTGTATTTTGATTGTATTTTATGCTTCGGGCGTTGTCTTCTAAGGCCCTAACTCTTCGATCTGGTGGAGCAACACCCCAGAGTGAAGCCTAGGTTGCCCGGAGCGTAGAAAAGACCATCACTTTCACATTGGTTGCAATTATTCCTGTTATACGGTGGAAAAACTGTTGTATTTATATTGTATTTTATGCTTCTGGCATTGTCTTCATAGGCCCTAACGATTCGATCTGGTGGAACAACGCCCAAGAGTGAAGCCTAGGTTGCACGGAACGTAGAAATGACTATAGCTTTCACACAGGTTACAATTATTCGTGTTATACGATGGAAAAACTGTTGAATTTATTTTGTATTTTTTGCTTCTGGCGTTGACTTCTAAGGCCCTAAGTCTTCGATCTGGTGCAGCAATGCCTCAGAGTTAAGTCTAGGATGCCCGAAACGTCGAAATGATCATTACTTTCACACTGGTTGTTATTATCCGTTTTACACCATGGAAAAACAGTTGTATTTATATTGTATTTTATGCTTCCAGCGTTGACTTCTTAGGCCCTATCTATTCTTCTCGTGGAGCAACGCCCTAGAGTGAAGCCTAGGCTGCCCGAAACGTAGAAATGTCCATCACTTTCACACTGGCTGCAATTATTCGTTTTATACGATGGAAAGACTGTTCTATTTATTTTGTATTTTATGCTTCGGGCGTTGTCTCCTAAGGCCCTAACTCTTCGATCTGGTGGAGCAACGCCCCAGAGTGAAGCCTAGGTTGCCCGAAGCGTAGAAAAGACCATCACTTTCACATTGGTTGCAGTTATTCCTGTTATACGATGGAAAAACTGTTGGATTTTTATTGTACTTTATGCTTCTGGCGTTGACTTCTAAGGCCCTACCCAATCGATCTGGTCGAGCAACGCCCGAGAGTGAAGCCTAGGTTGCGCGGAACGTAGAAATGACCATAAGTTTCACACTGGTTGCAATTATTCCTGTTATACGGTGGAAAAACTGTTGTATTTTTATTGTATTTTATGCTTCGGGTGTTGACTTCTGAGCCCCTAATTATTCGATATGGTGGAGCCACATCCTTGGGTGAAGTCTAGGTTGCCCGGTACGTAGAAATGACCATAACGTTCATACTGGTTGCAATTATTCGTTTTATACAATGGAAAAACTGTTGTATTTATATTGTATTTTATGCTTCTGGCGTTGACTTCTTAGGCCCTATCTATTCGATCTGGTGTACCAACGCCCTAGAGTGAAGCCTAGGTTGCACGGAACGTAGAAATGACTATAGCTTTCACACTGGTTGCAATTATTCGTTTTATACGATGGAAAAACTGTTGAATTTATTTTGTATTTTATGCTTCGGGCGTTGTCTTCTAAGGCACTAACTCTTCGGTCTGGTGGAGCAACGCCCCAGAGTGAAGCCTAGGTTGCCCGGAGCGTAGAAAAGACCATCACTTTCACATTGGTTGCAATTATTCCTGTTATACGATGGAAAAACTGTTGGATTTTTATTGTACTTTATGCTTCTGGCGTTGACTTCTAAGGCCCTACCCAATCGATCTGGTCGAGCAACGCCCTAGAGTGAAGCCTAGGTTGCACGGAACGTAGAAATGACCATAAGTTTCACACTGGTTGCAATAATTCGTTTTATACAAAGGAAAAACTGTTATATTTATTTTGTATTTTATGCCTCGGGCGTTGACTTCTGAGGCCCTAACTATTCGACCTGGTGGACCAACGCCCTAGAGTGAAGCCTAGGATGCCCGGAACGCAGAAATGACCATCACTTTCACACTGGTTGCAATTATTCCTGTTATACGATGGAAAAACTGTTGTATTTTTATTGTATTTTATGCTTCGGGCGTTGACTTCTAAGGCCCTAACTATTCGATATGGTGGAACCACGTCCTAGGGTGAAGCCTAGGTTGCCCGGTACGTAGAAATGACCATAACTTTCACACTGGTTGCAATAATTCGTTTTATACAATGGAAAAACTGTTCTATTTATTTTGTATTTTATGCCTCGGGCGCTGCCTTATGAGGCCCTAACTATTCGATCTGTCGGAGCAACGCCCTAGAGTAAAGCCTAGGTGGCCCGGAACGTAGAAATGACCATAACGTTCATACTGGTTGCAATTATACGTTTTATGCAATGGAAAAACTGTTGCACTTATATTGTATTTTATGCCTCGGGCGTTGACTTCTGAGACCCTAACTATTCGATCTGGTGGACCAACGCGCTAGAGTGAAGCCTAGGTTGCACGGAACGTAGAAATGACCATTATCTTCACACTGTTTGCAATTATTCCTGTTATACGGTGGAAAAACTGCTGTATTTTTATTGTATTTTATGCTTCGGGTGTTGACTTCTGAGCCCCTAATTATTCGATATGGTGGAGCCACATCCTTGGGTGAAGTCTAGGTTGCCCGGTACGTAGAAATGACCATAACGTTCATACTGGTTGCAATTATTCGTTTTATGCAATGGAAAAACTGTTGTATTTATATTGTATTTTATGCTTCTGGCGTTGACTTCTTAGGCCCTATATATTCGATCTGGTGTACCAACGCCCTAGAGTGAAGCCTAGGTGGCCCGGACCGTAGAAATGACCATAACTTTCACACTGGTTGCTATTATTCATTTTATACGATGGAAAATCTGTTGTATTTATTTTGTATTTTATGCTTCCAGCGTTGACTTTTTAGGCCCTATCTATTCCTCTGGTGGAGCTACGCCCTAGAGTGAAGCCTAGGCTGCCCGAATCGTAGAAATGTCCATCACTTTCACACTGGCTGCAATTATTCGTTTTATACGATGGAAAGACTGTTCTATTTATTTTGTATTTTATGCTTCGGGCGTTGTCTTCTAAGGCCCTAACTCTTCGATCTGGTGGAGCAACGCCCCAGAGTGAAGCCTAGGTTGCCCGGAGCGTAGAAAAGACCATCACTTTCACATTGGTTGCAATTATTTCTGTTATACGATGGAAAAACTGTTGGATTTTTATTGTACTTTATGCTTCTGGCGTTGACTTCTAAGGCCCTACCCAATCGATCTGGTCGAGCAACGCCCGAGAGTGAAGCCTAGGTTGCACGGAACGTAGAAATGACCATAAGTTTCACACTGGTTGCAATAATTCGTTTTATACAAAGGAAAAACTGTTCTATTTATTTTGTATTTTATGCCTCGGGCGTAGACTTCTGAGGCCCTAACTATTCGATCTGGTGGACCAACTCCCTAGAGTGAAGCCTAGGATGCCCGGAACGCAGAAATGACCATCACTTTCACACTGGTTGCAATTATACATTTTATACGATGGAAAATCTGTTGTATTTATATTGTATTTTATGCTTCTAGCGTTGACTTCTTAGGCCCTATCTATTCTTCTGGTGGAGCAACGCCCTAGAGTAAAGCCTAGGTGGCCCGGACCGTAGAAATGACCATAACTTTCACACTGGTTGCCATTATTCGATTTATGCGATGGAAAATCTGTTGTATTTATATTGTATTTTATACTTCTAGCGTTGACTTCTTAGGCCCTATCTATTCTTCTGGTTGAGCAACGCCCTAGAGTGAAGCCTAGGCTGCCCGAAACGTAGAAATGACCATCACTTTCACACTGGTTGCGATTATACGTTTTATATAATGGAAAGTCTGTTGGATTTATATTGCATTTTATGCTTCTGGCGTTGACTTCTTAGGCCCTAACTATTCGATATGGTGGAGCCACGTCCTAGGGTGAAGCCTAGGTGGCCCGGAACGTAGAAATGACCATAACGTTCATACTGGTTGCAATTATACGTTTTATACAATGGAAAAACTGTTGTACTTATATTGTATTTTATGCCTCGGGCGTTGACTTCTGAGGCCCTAACTATTCGATCTGGTGGACCAACGCCCTAGAGTGAAGCCTAGGTTGCACGGAACGTAGAAATGACCATTATCTTCACACTGTTTGCAATTATTCCTGTTATACGGTGGAAAAACTGTTGTATTTTTATTGTATTTTATGCTTCGGGCGTTGACGTCTAAGGCCCTAACTATTCGATATGGTGGAACCACGTCCTAGGGTGAAGCCTAGGTTGCCCGGTACGTAGAAATGACCATAACATTCACACTGGTTGCTATTATTCATTTTATACGTTGGAAAATCTGTTGTATTTATTTTGTATTTTATGCTTCCAGCGTTGACTTCTTAGGCCCTATCTATTCTTCTGGTGGAGCAACGCCCTAGAGTGAAGCCTAGGCTGCCCGAAACGTAGAAATGTCCATCACTTTCACACTGGCTGCAATTATTCGTTTTATACGATGGAAAGACTGTTCTATTTATTTTGTATTTTATGCTTCGGGCGTTGTCTTCTAAGGCCCTCACTCTTCGATCTGGTGGAGCAACGCCCCAGAGTGAAGCCTAGGTTGCACGGAACGTAGAAATGACCATAAGTTTCACACTGGTTGCAATAATTCGTTTTATACAAAGGAAAAACTGTTCTATTTATTTTGTATTTTATGCCTCAGGCGTTGACTTCTGAGGCCCTAACTATTCGATCTGGTGGACCAACGCCCTAGAGTGAAGCCTAGGTTGCACGGAACGTAGAAATGACCATTATCTTCACACTGTTTGCAATTATTCCTGTTATACGGTGGAAAATCTGTTGTATTTTTATTGTATTTTATGCTTCGGGCGTTGACTTCTAAGGCCCTAATTATTCGATATGGTGGAACCACGTCCTAGGGTGAAGCCTAGGTTGCCCGGTACGTAGAAATGACCATAACTTTCACACTGGTTGCAATAATTCGTTTTATACAATGGAAAAACTGTTCTATTTATTTTGTATTTTATGCCTCGGGTGTTGCCTTATGAGGCCCTAACTATTCGATCTGTCGGAGCAACGCCCTAGAGTAAAGCCTAGGTGGCCCGGACCGTAGAAATGACCATAACTTTCACACTGGTTGCCATTATTCGATTTATACGATGGAAAATCTGTTGTATTTATATTGTATTTTATACTTCTAGCGTTGACTTCTTAGGCCCTATCTATTCTTCTGATTGAGCAACGCCCTAGAGTGAAGCCTAGGCTGCCCGAAACGTAGAAATGACCAATACTTTTACACTGGTTGCAATTAATCCTGTTATACGATGGAAAAGCTGTTTTATTTTGATTGTGTTTTATGCTTCTGGCGTTGACTTCTAAGTCCCTAGCTATTCGAACTAGTGGAACAACGCCCTAGAGCGAAGCCTAGGCTGCCCTGAACGTAGAAATGACCAGTACTTTCACACAGGTTGCAATTACCCGTTTTACACGATGGAAAAGCTGTTGTATTTATATTGTATTTTATGCTTCTGGCATTGTCTTCATAGGCCCTAACTATTCGATCTGGTGGAACAACGCCCAAGAGTGAAGCCTAGGTTGCACGGAACGTAGAAATGACTATAGCTTTCACACAGGTTACAATTATTCGTTTTATACGATGGAAAAACTGTTGAATTTATTTTGTATTTTTTGCTTCTGGCGTTGACTTCTAAGGCCCTAAGTCTTCGATCTGGTGCAGCAATGCCTCAGAGTTAAGTCTAGGATGCCCGAAACGTCGAAATGATCATTACTTTCACACTGGTTGTTATTATCCGTTTTACACCATGGAAAAACAGTTGTATTTATATTGTATTTTATGCTTCCAGCGTTGACTTCTTAGGCCCTATCTATTCTTCTCGTGGAGCAACGCCCTAGAGTGAAGCCTAGGCTGCCCGAAACGTAGAAATGTCCATCACTTTCACACTGGCTGCAATTATTCGTTTTATACGATGGAAAGACTGTTCTATTTATTTTGTATTTTATGCTTCGGGCGTTGTCTCCTAAGGCCCTAACTCTTCGATCTGGTGGAGCAACGCCCCAGAGTGAAGCCTAGGTTGCCCGGAGCGTAGAAAAGACCATCACTTTCACATTGGTTGCAGTTATTCCTGTTATACGATGGAAAAACTGTTGGATTTTTATTGTACTTTATGCTTCTGGCGTTGACTTCTAAGGCCCTACCCAATCGATCTGGTCGAGCAACGCCCGAGAGTGAAGCCTAGGTTGCGCGGAACGTAGAAATGACCATAAGTTTCACACTGGTTGCAATTATTCCTGTTATACGGTGGAAAAGCTGTTGTATTTTTATTGTATTTTATGCTACGGGTGTTGACTTCTAAGCCCCTAACTATCCGATATGGTGGAGCCACATCCTAGGGTGAAGCCTAGGTTGCCCGGAACGTAGAAATGACTATAACGTTCATACTGATTGCAATTATTGATTTTATGCGATGGAAAAGCTGTTGTATTTATATTGTATTTTATGTTTCTGGCGTTGACTTCCTAGGCCATAACTATTCGATCTGGTGGACCAACGCCCTAGAGTGAAGCCTAGGTTGTACGGAACGTAGAAATGACCATAACTTTCACACTGGTTGCAATAATTCGTTTTATACAATGGAAAAACTGTTCTATTTATTTTGTATTTTATGCCTCGGGCGTTGCCTTATGAGGCCCTAACTATTCGATCTTTCGGAGCAACGCTCTAGAGTGAAGCCTAGGTTGTCCGGAGCATAGAAATGACCATTACCTCCACACTGTTTGCAATTATTCCTGTTATACGATGGAAAAACTGTTGTATTTTTATTGTATTTTATGCTTCGGGCGTTTACTTCTAAGGCACTAACTATTCGATATGGTGGAGCCACGTCCTAGGGTGAAGCCTAGGTTGCCCGGTACGTAGAAATCACCATAACGTTCATACGGGTTGCAATTATTCGTTTTATACAATAGAAAAGCTGTTGTATTTGTATTGTATTTTATGCTTCTGGCGTTGACTTCTTAGGCCCTATATATTCGATCTGGTGGACCAACGCCCTAGAGTGAAGCCTAGGTTGCTCGGAACGTAGAAATGACTATAACTTTCACACTGGTTGGAATTATTCGTTTTATACGATGGAAAAACTGTTGAATTTATTTTGTATTTTATGCTTCTGGCGTTGACTTCTAAGGCCCTAAGTCTTTGATCTGCTGCAGCAATGCCTCAGAGTTAAGTCTGGGATGCCCGAAACGTCGAAATGATCATTACTCTCACACTGGTTGTTATTATACGTTTTACACCATGGAAAAACTGTTGTATTTATATTGTATTTTATGCTTCTGGCGTTGCCTTCTGAGGCCCTAACTATTCGATCTGGCGGAGCAACGCCCTAGAGTGAAGTCTAGGTGGCCCGAACCGTAGAAATGATCATAACTTTCATACTGCTTGCTATTATTCATTTTATACGATGGAAAATCTGTTGTATTTATATTGTATTTTATGCTTCTAGCGTTGACTTCTTAGGCCCTATCTATTCTTCTGGTGGAGCAACGCCCTAGAGTGAAGCCTAGGCTGCCCGAGACGTAGAAATGACCATCACTTTCACACTGGTTGCTATTATTCGTTTTATTCGATGGAAAAACTGTTGAATTTCTTTTGTATTTTATGCTTCTGGCGTTGACTTCTTAGGCCATAACTATTCGATCTGGTGGACCAACGCCCTAGAGTGAAGCCTAGGTTGCCCGGAACGTAGAAATGACCATCACTTTCACATTGGCTGCAATTATTCCTGTTATACGATGGAAAAACTGTTGGATTTTTATTGTACTTTATGCTTCTGGCGTTGACTTCTAAGGCCCTACCCATTCGATCTGGTCGAGCAACGCCCTAGAGTGAAGCCTAGGTTGCCCGGTACGTAGAAATCACCATAACGTTCATACGGGTTGCAATTATTCGTTTTATACAATAGAAAAACTGTTGTATTTGTATTGTATTTTATGCTTCTGGCGTTGCCTCCTGAGGCCCTAACTATTCGATCTTTCGGAGCAACGCCCTAGAGTGAAGCGTAGGTGGCCCGGACCGTAGAAATGACCATAACTTTCACACTGGCTGCTATTATTCCTGTTATACGATGGAAAAGCTGTTGGATTTTTATTGTTCTTTATGCTTCCGGCGTTGACTTCTTGGGCCCTATCCATTCTTCTGGTGGAGCAACGCCCTAGAGTGAAGCCTAGGCTGCCCGAAACGTAGAAATGTCCATCACTTTCACACTGGCTGCAATTATTCGTTTTATACGATGGAAAGACTGTTCTATTTATTTTATATTTTATGCATCGGGCGTTGTCTTCTAAGGCCCTAACTCTTCGATCTGGTGGAGCAACGCCCCAGAGTGAAGCCTAGGATGCCCGAAACGTAGAAATGTCCATCACTTTCACACTGGCTGCAATTATTCGTTTTATACGATGGAAAGACTGTTCTATTTATTTTGTATTTTATGCTTCCGGCGTTGACTTCTAAGGCCCTACCCAATCGATCTGGTCGAGCAACGCCCTAGAGTGATGCCTACGTTGCACGGAACGTAGAAATGACCATAAGTTTCACACTGGTTGCAATAATTCGTTTTATACAAAGGAAAAACTGTTCTATTTATTTTGTATTTTATGCCTCGGGCGTTGACTTCTGAGGCCCTAACTATTCGATCTGGTGGACCAACGCCCTAGAGTGAAGCCTAGGATGCCCGGAACGCAGAAATGACCATCACTTTCACACTGGTTGCAATTATTCCTGTTATACGATGGCAAAACTGTTGTATTTTTATTGTATTTTATGCTTCGGGCGTTGACTTCTAAGGCCCTAACTATTCGATATGGTGGAACCACGTCCTAGGGTGAAGCCTAGGTTGCCCGGTACGTAGAAAAGACCATAACGTTCATACTGGTTGCAATTATTCGTTTTATACAATGGAAAAACTGTTGTATTTATATTGTATTTTATGCTTCTGGCGTTGACTTCTTAGGCCCTATATATTCGATCTGGAGGACCAACGCCCTAGAGTGAAGCCTAGGTTGCACGGAACGTAGAAATGACTATAGCTTTCACACTGATTGCAATTATTCATTTTATACGATGGAAATGCTGTTGTATTTATATTGTATTTTATGCTTCTGGCGTTGACTTCTAAGGTCGTAGCTATTCGATCTGGTGGAGCGACGCCCTAGAGTGAAGCCTAAGTTGCACACAACGTAGAAATGACCATAACTTTCACACTGGTTGAAATAATTCGTTATATACAATGGAAAAACTGTTCTATTTATTTTGTATTTTATGCCTCGGGCGTTGACTTCTGAGGCCCTAACTATTCGATCTGGTGGAGCAACGCCCTAGAGTGAAGCCTAGGTTGCCCGGAACGTAGAAATGACTATCACTCTCACACTGGTTGCAGTTATTCATTGTATACGATGGAAAAACTCTTGTATTTGTAATGTATTTTATTCTACTGGCGTTGACATCTAAGGCCTTAGCTATCCGATCTGGTGGAGCAACGGCCTAGAGTGAAGCCTAGGATTCCCGAAACGTAGAAATGAACATTACTTTCACACTGGTTGCAATTATTCTTTTTATACGATGGAAAAACTGTTGTGTTTTTATTGTATTTTATGAGTCTGGAGTTGTTTTCTTAGGCCGTAACTACTCGACCAGGTGGTGCAACGCCCTAGAGTGAAGCGTAGCTTGCACGGAACGTGGAGATGCCCATTACTTTCTCACTGGTTTCAATTATTCATGCTATACGATGGAAAAATTGTTTCATTTTTATTGTACTTTGTGCTTCTGGCGTTGACTTCTTAGGCCCTAACTATTCGATCTGGTGGAGCAACGCCCTAGAGAGGAGCCTAGGTTGCACGGAACGTAGAAATGGTCATTACTTTCACACTGGTTGCAATTATTCATTTTATACGATGGAAAATCTGTTGTATTTATATTGTATTTTATGCTTCTAGCGTTGACTTCTTAGGCCCTATCTATTCTTCTGGTGGAGCAACGCCCTAGAGTGAAGCCTAGGCTGCCCGAAACGTAGAAATGTCCATCACTTTCATACTGGCTGCAATTATTCGTTTTATACGATGGAAAGACTGTTCTATTTATTTTGTATTTTATGCTTCCGGCGTTGACTTCTAAGGTCGTAGCTATTCGATCTGGTGGAGCAACGCCCTAGAGTCAAGCCTAGGTTGCCCGGAACATAGAAATGACCAATACTTTTACACTGGTTCCAATTAATCCTGTTATACGATGGAAAAGCTGTTGTATTTTGATTGTGTTTTATGCTTCTGGCGTTGACTTCTAAGTCCCTAGCTATTCGAACTAGTGGAACAACGCCCTAGAGCGAAGCCTAGGCTGCCCGGAACGTAGAAATGACCAGTCCTTTCACACTGGTTGCAATTACCCGTTTTACACGATGGAAAAGCTGTTGTATTTATATTGTATTTTATGCTTCTGGCATTGTCTTCACAGGCCCTAACTATTCGATCTGGTGGAACAACGACCAAGGGTGAAGCCTAGGTTGCACGGAACGTAGAAATGACTATAGCTTTCACACTGGTTGCAATTATTCGTTTTATACGATGGAAAAACTGTTCTATTTATTTTGTATTTTATGCCACGGGCGTTGCCTTATGAGGCCCTAACTATTCGATCCGTCGGAGCAACGCCCTAGAGTGAAGCCTAGGTGCCCCGGACCGTAGAAATGACCATAACTTTCACACTGGTTGCCATTATTCGATTTATACGATATAAAATCTGTTGTATTTATATTGTATTTTATGCTTCTAGCGTTGACTTCTTAGGCCCTATCTATTCTTCTGGTGGAGCAACGCCCTAGAGTGAAGCCTAGGCTGCCCGAAACGAGGAAGTGACCATCACATTCACACTGGTTGCAATTATTCGTTTTATATTGTTGCGACGGTAGGTCCGCCGGCGACGGCCCACCGCCGCTCGAGGAACTCCACGGGGCATTTTAGTTTATAATACACTTTATTTACACTTGAGTATACAGTTAGTTGGCCGATAGTTTCGCGTACAACCAATTCACTCGCGATCGCGGTCTCCACTGACAGCTTGACAGCTGTCACTCTAATCGATCTCTTTCGATTTTCGATTATTCTTCTCGCGAGCACCAGTTGGCCGTGGCTGTGTACCGGGTGCTCGCAACATTGCTCCCCTCCTTCCAGAGCGGGCGTCCCGACCGCTTCAAGTCAGTCCTCTGGAACGGTCGGCACTCGGAAACTGCTGCCTGGAAAAAGAGGTATACAAGAATAATACCTGCGTGGCCTTTCCAGACAGATGCCACCTTGGCATTCGCCCTTTGTCCCAAGGAAAACCACGCAAAAACCTTGGGCAAGGTGGTGGTTCTCTGGGACCTGGTCCTGTTTCCATGGGAGTTTTCTTCTTTGGTTCCTCACCCTTCCTCTTGCTTCTTGTGACTTGCGTGCTTCTCTCTTGACGTTTTCTCGGGTCCTGTTCCCTACGGTCTCTCCCGACGAAGCAACCCCGCCGGACGCACCTCCTTGTTTCCCACCGAGGAATCATCATTCCTCGTATGGCAAGGGGATCTCTATATAGATCCATAGGTGCGCCGCAAATCCAGGGACCGGCCCCGGAGGCCCGCCTTCCCGGGAAAGCGAGACTTCTCCGGTGTGGGGAAGCAGACCCGCGTACGGTTAAGTCCCCCACCCGCTGTCGGCCGGCCCGCACTGCGGACCCCGGGCGGCACACGATGGTAGCCGTTGTGTCCCTGGACGGCGAAGCAGTACGAAGGGTAGAGAAGGGAAACTCACCCTAGTCTTCTTCGATGGCGCATCTTCTTCTTGGGTGAGGACGGTCCGAAGTTTCGTGAACTCCCATTCTTCCTTGATTGTCTCCAGGTCCCTCCTTCGACTTCCTGTCGGTATTGTGATTGATCTCTCTTCTTCGGCGGTGACCTTGGACGTGCGTTTGGCCAGAGAAAACCATCCGGCATCCCGCGGTGGCAGGCGACGCCCTCTCGTCTCTGCGTCCTGCCAGGAGCGCAAGACCTGGCTTCAGACGTCTTACGGAGACAGGCGTCCAGTCCTACGGGACCCACGATGACGTCCTCCACATTCTTGCTCGTCCAAGTGGGGATTCATGGCTGCTTCGTTCGTCCTCTCGTTGCTGACTGGGGAAACTATACTGTGAAGGGTTTTCCTCCGGCTTCCCTTAGCTCTCCTCTTGCCTCTTGATGTTTCTTGCGACCTTGTTTCTTCTCTTCTTTGCATGTTATCCTCTTGAAGTCATGCTTGCTAAGGGAATGGGTGTTCCTGCCCTTCATACTTCGCCAAACGGTTCACGTGCACGATCTTGCATTTGCACCTCGGCGAGCGTCGAATACGGTAGATGATGTCATTTAGTTTGTCTTCCACCGTGTACGGTCCTTCCCAGTCGGACTGGAGTTTTGGACATTTTCCTTTGGTCCTCCGTGGTTGGAACAACCAGACCTTTTCGCCTGGGACGAAGACGATTGCTCGGACGTGGCTATCGTACCAGGTTTTCATTTTTGTGCTGGTCAAGTCCAGGCAATGACGAACGAATCGATGGATCCTCTTCATCTTCTCTCTGATGCGAGTGGTGTATTCTGTCTCTGCATCGTCATGCTCCTCCTCTGGTGGGGATCCTCTCCAGAGATGAGCTGGGAGGCGTATCTCTTCTCCATAAAGCACCATTGACGGTGTCATCTGTGTCGACTCGTGTTTGGAGGACCGATACGCCAGTAGGAATAGCGGGATCCATTCGTCCCAGTCTCTTTGGTGTTCCGAAACGAACATGGCCAGGTACTGCAGCAATGTTCGATTCAGGCGTTCCACCATTCCATCTGACTGGGGGTGCAGCGGCGTAGTCCGAGTCTTCCGGATTCCCAGTATCCGCATCAACTCCTGGAACACAGCCGACTCGAAGTTTCTTCCTTGGTCCGAGTGTAGCTCCAAGGGGACTCCGTGTCGACTGATCACGTGCACCAGGAGGGCCCTGGCTACGGTCACGGCTTGCTGATTCGGCATGGGTATCGCCTCTGGCCACTTCGTGAAATAGTCGGCCACTACCAGCAAGTATTTGTTCCCTGCATTTGACTTTGGAAGTGGACCCACGACATCCAGTGCAATCCTTTCAAAGGGGGCTCCCACGTTATAAGTCTTCAGGGGTCCCGCTCCTTTCTGTCGTGGCCCTTTCTTCGCCGCGCATATCTTGCAGCGCTGGCACCACTCTTCCACGTCTCGGCGGCAGCTCGCCCAGTAGTACTGTTGCCGTGCCTTCGCAAAAGTTTTCTTGATGCCAAAGTGCCCTGCTATAGGGGATCCATGGCATTCTTGCAGGACCTGCGGTACTTTCCCTTGGGGCACAACCAAAAGCCACGTGGACGCTGTTTCATTCGCGGATTCCCACTTCCGGAATAGAAGCTCTTCTCTGACTTCCAGGGAATCCCACACCGTCCAATAGAATTTGGTCAGGGGCGAGTATTTTGCGATTTCCTGCCAGTCGGGTTTGTGCCTTTGCTGTTTCCAACGGAGGATATTCCCGACGTCTTCGTCTTCAGACTGCGCTTTCTTCCATTCTTCTGTCGTCGCAGTCTCGCATCGGGTTCTCAGGACTCTCGTTGCCTTGAGTTCCTCCTCGTTCTTTTCCATGCGTAAGCATCGCTTGCAAGCGGAAATCTCACACGGTCTCCGGGATAGTGCGTCGGCGTTCCCGTGTGCCTTTCCGTCTCGATGGCGAACTTCGAAATCATACTCCTGTAGTCGTTCGATCCATCGGGCCACTTGTCCTTCCGGATTCTTGAAGGACATCAGCCAGCGCAGCGCTGCATGGTCCGTCCTTAGCAGGAATCTCCGCCCGTACAAATAATGGTGAAAGTGCCCCACCGCCTTCACTACTGCGAGTAACTCTCTTCTGGTCACGCAGTAGTTGCGTTCTGGCTTTCCAAGGGTCTTGGAGAAATAGGCGATGACCTTTTCCTGTCCCTCCTGTATCTGAGAGAGAACCGCTCCAATGGCGAAAGCGGAGGCGTCCGTATCCAGCACGAAGTCAGCTCCTGGCACAGGATACGCCAGAACAGGGGACTCAGTCATTCGCCTCTTCAATTCTTCGAAGGCTCTTTGTGCCTCTCCTGTCCACTGGAATTGTTGCCTATCCTCAGTTAAGCGATGCAGGGGCTTTGCGATGTGAGAAAAGTTCTTTACGAATTTCCTGTAGTACGTGCACAGTCCCAGGAAACTTCTCAATTCGGTTATGTTTTGCGGGACTGGCCAATCTTGAATTGCTTTAATCTTCTCAGGATCCGTCTTCACTCCCATCTCCGTCACAACATGCCCCAAATACTTCACCTCCTTTTTGAAGAATGAACACTTCTTCGGTGACATCAGGAGCTTCGCTTTTCTTAATCGGGAGAACACCAATCGCAAGTTATCTAACTCCTCTTCGAAGCTTCTTCCGTGTACGATGACGTCGTCGAGATAGACCAGGCAGATCCGCCAATTCAGCCCCTGTAGCACGTTCTCCATCAACCGCTCAAACGTAGCCGGCGCGTTGCACAAACCAAAGGGCATGACTTTGAACTGCCATAGCCCTGCGCCTACGCAGAAAGCAGTCTTCTCGCGGTCTCTTTCGTCTACCAGGATCTGCCAATATCCGCTTTGCAGATCCAAGGTAGAGAACCAGGTTGAATCGACTAGGGCGTCCAACGTGTCCTCGATCCTGGGCAGGGGATAGGAGTCCTTCTTAGTTACATCGTTCAGCCGGCGGTAGTCCACGCAGAATCTCGTGGACCCGTCCTTTTTTTTCACGAGGACGATTGGCGACGACCATGGGCTCAGCGACTCTTCTATTACGCCTTGAGCCTTCATCTTCTTAAGCAAATCTTCGACTTCTTGTCGCCGGTTGAACGGTAGTCTCCTCGGCGCCTGTTTAATCGGGGAATGGTCGCCGGTGTCAATGCGGTGTTTAACTATTCCGCACCTGCCCACTTCATCTGGATCGCTAGCGAACACGTCCTGGTATTCGTTCAACATTTTCGCGAACTGCTGTCGCTGACTATTGGACAGCTCCGTGCAGCATCGCTCGTACAGCCCTGCCAAGTGTTTTGGTACCGCTTGGTCCGGCGCGTCCTCTTCTTTCCTCCTTGTGTCTTCTTTTCTTCCTCGTACCTCCTCTTCTGCCGTTCTTCTTAACGGTACCAGCCGATTATCGGGCAGGCGAACCAGATTCCGCAACAGGTCGATCTGGCAGCGATGCTTCCGTAGGAAGGTCATCCCAAGGATGCACGGTTCCAACATCTCGACGACGTAGAATTCTTCTTCGGTAACGAACTCCTGAATCTGTAGCTTCAGGAGTTTCGTACCGAGCACTGGCATTTCTTCTCCCACGCTGGAGCGAATCTTCAATGGAGCTTCTCGTAGGCCACCGGGCGGACACAAATTCTTGTTCAATAAATTTACTGGTGAGCCCGTGTCAAGGATCATCTCACATTCGACATTCCCGATTCGCCCATGGATCACCGCGTCTTCTGTCCCACGCTGAACCGCATCGTTCTCCGTCCCACGCTGTCCCGGTGTCCTCTTCGCTCGTCGAATGCGAGCCTCGTGATTTTCTGCCCAACGCTGTTTTTTAATCCTCTTCGCTCGTCGAATGCGAGCCCCGTGATCCCTCGTTGGCGGAGGCAGAATTGCTGAGGACCGACGCTCCCCCGCTACGCAGTCCTCTTCGTGTTTTCCGCTAGTTTCCTCTTCTTCCTCGAACTGTTCCCGTCAGGACAGTTTCTGCTCAGGTGGCCGTTCTCTCCGCAGGTCCAGCACCCTCTGTCTCGTCCAGAGGGTGCGGTCATCCTCCTCTTGCGCCTTGTCAAGCTAACTCCTCGAAATTCAGAACATACAGTATTAATAGATGGTTCTTCACGCCGCATCGGGGTACGCGACAGCGCCTCCACAGCCTCCACCTCGAGGGCCCTCGTCACCGCAGCCCCCAAGGTGGCGAAACCGCCGAGGCGCAGCACTTTCCGCATTTCGTCGCTGCGTAGCGCCGAAATAAATTGAGAGGCCGCCAGCTTGTCTCGCACTTCCGCAGGACAATCTGCGAAAGCAGCCCTGGCCAACCTCTCTACTTCGGCCGCAAGCGACGAAATCGACTCTCCCCCCCGCTGCCGGCAGTTTTGAAACAATACGTAATTCAAATTTGCCAAATTTCTAGCTCCAAAACGGAGCTCCAGGGCCGAAATAAGGGAGGGGTAATTTAGTAACTGGGCAGCAGAGGAAGAGGTTAAGATTCCCCTTGCCGTCCCGTCCAACGAAGCGATCAAAGCCGTAGCTTTGGCCGCCCCGTCCCAACCATTTGCCCGCGCCACCGCCTCGAACTGAATGAGGTACTCTTCCCAGGACGTTTTTCCGTCGTACCTCGACGGCTTGACCGCGTATCCCAAGCTCAGGGGTACGCGGCGTTCACAATCCCCCGCGACAGGCAAACCCGGACACGGCAACGAGAAACAGGTCGGGCCAGCCGAGGGACCCGGAGCGATCGAAGGGGGTACAACTACTTCGCTACTATTTACATTATTTACAGCAGCCCTCGCTCCGACCGACCCGAATCCCGCACTCCCCGCACCACATATCGCGCTATCTACAGCTGCAGGTATACACGTCACCTGCATCCGCCGTTCCAGGGCCTCAACGCGAGCACGCATAGCGGCTGCGGTCTCCTCCTGTACGGCTCGATCGGCGACTAGCAGGGCCTCAACGCGAGCTTGTAAGAAAGCCGCGGTCTCCTCCTGCCTCACCCGATCGGCGCTCCGTTGTTCCTCAATCATTCTCCGCTGTTCCTGTAGTTGATGCATCAGAGACTCGTTCAGTTCTCTGCAAAATACGCGGAGAGGGTCGCCGGAAGCGGAATCCATCCCGGGTGGAATCCCACTTCTGACACCACTGTTGCGACGGTAGGTCCGCCGGCGACGGCCCACCGCCGCTCGAGGAACTCCACGGGGCATTTTAGTTTATAATACACTTTATTTACACTTGAGTATACAGTTAGTTGGCCGATAGTTTCGCGTACAACCAATTCACTCGCGATCGCGGTCTCCACTGACAGCTTGACAGCTGTCACTCTAATCGATCTCTTTCGATTTTCGATTATTCTTCTCGCGAGCACCAGTTGGCCGTGGCTGTGTACCGGGTGCTCGCAACAATATAATGGAAACCCTGTTGTATTTATATTGTAATTTATGCTTCTGGCGTTGACTTCTTAGGCCCTAACTATTCGATATGGTGGAGCCACGTCCTATGGTGTAGCCTAGGTGGCCTGGAACGTAGAAATGACCATAACGTTCATACTGGTTGCAATTATACGTTTTATACAATGGAAAAACTGTTGTACTTATATCGTATTTTATGCTTCTGGCGTTGACTTCTTAGGCCATAACGATTCAATCTGGTGGAGCAACGCCCTAGATTGAAGCCTACGTTGCACGGAACGTAGAAATGACCATAACTTTCACACTGGCTGCAATTATTCGTTTTATACGATGGAAAGACTGTTCTACTTATTTTGTACTTTATGCTTCGTGCGTTGTCTTCTAAGGCCCTATCTCTTCTATCTGGTGGAGCAACGCCCTAGAGTGAAACCTAGGTTGACCGGAGCGTAGAAATGACCATTACATTCACACTGATTGCAATTATTCATTTTATACGATGGAAATGCTGTTGTATTTATATTGTATTTTATGCTTCTGGCGTTGACTTCTAAGGTCGTAGCTATTCGATCTGGTGCAGCGACGCCCTAGAGTGAAGCCTAAGTTGCACAAAACGTAGAAATGACCATAACTTTCACACTGGTTGAAATAATTCGTTTTATACAATGGAAAAACTGTTCTATTTATTTTGTATTTTATGCCTCGGGCGTTGACTTCTGAGGCCCTAACTATTCGATCTGGTGGAGCAACGCCCTAGAGTCAGGCCTAGATTGCCCGGAACGTCGAAATGATCATAACTTTCACAGTTGGTGCAATTATACGTTTTATACGACGGAAATACTGTTGTGTTTATATTGTATTTTATGCTTCTGGCGTTGACTTCTAAGGTCGTAGCTATTCGATCTGGTGGAGCGACGCCCTAGAGTGAAGCCTAGGTTGCCCGGAACATAGAAATGACTATCACCTTCACACTGGTTGCAGTTATTCATTGTATACGATGGAAAAACTCTTGTATTTGTGTTGTATTTTATTCTACTGGCGTTGACATCTAAGGCCCTAGCTATTCGATCTGGTGGAGCAGGGCCCTAGAGTGAAGCCTAGGTTGCCCGGAACGTAGAAATGACCATCGCTTTCACACTGGTTGCTATTATTCCTGTTATACGATGGAAAAACTGTTGTATCTTTATTGTATTTTATGCTTCGGGCGTTGACTTCTAAGGCCCTAACTATTCGATGTGGTGGTGCAGCGCCCTAGCGTGAGGCCTAGGTTGCACGGAACGTAGAAATGGCCATTACTTTCACACTGGTTGCAATTACTCCTGTTATACGATGGAAAAACTGTTGGATTTTTGTTGCATTTTATGCTTCTGTCGTTGACTTCTAAGGCCCTAGCTATTCGATCTGGTGGAGCGACGGCCTAGAGTGAAGCCTAGGATTCCCGAAACGTAGAAATGAACATTACTTTCACACTGGTTGCAATTATTCTTTTTATACGATGGAAAAACTGTTGTGTTTTTATTGTATTTTATGAGTCTGGAGTTGTTTTCTAAGGCCGTAACTATTCGACCAGGTGGTGCAACGCCCTAGAGTGAAGCCTAGCTTGCACGGAACGTGGAGATGCCCATTACTTTCTCACTGGTTTCAATTATTCATGCTATACGATGGAAAAATTGTTTCATTTTTATTGTACTTTGTGCTTCTGGCGTTGACTTCTTAGGCCCTAACTATTCGATCTGGTGGAGCAACGCCCTAGAGAGGAGCCTAGGTTGCACCGAACGTAGAAATGGTCATTACTTTCACACTAGTTGCAATTATTCATTTTATACGATGGAAAATCTGTTGTATTTATATTGTATTTTATGCTTCTAGCGTTGACTTCTTAGGCCCTATCTATTCTTCTGGTGGAGCAACGCCCTAGAGTGAAGCCTAGGCTGCCCGAAACGTAGAAATGTCCATCACTTTCATACAGGCTGCAATTATTCGTTTTATACGATGGAAAGGCTGTTCTATTTATTTTGTATTTTATGCTTCTGGCGTTGACTTCTAAGGTCGTAGCTATTCGATCTGGTGGAGCAACGCCCTAGAGTCAAGCCTAGGTTGCCCGGAACATAGAAATGACCAATACTTTTACACTGGTTGCAATTAATCCTGTTATACGATGGAAAAGCTGTTGTATTTTGATTGTTCTTTATGCTTCTGGCGTTGACTTCTAAGTCCCTAGCTATTCGAACTAGTGGAACAACGCCCTAGAGCGAAGCCTAGGCTGCCCGGAACGTAGAAATGACCAGTACTTTCACACTGGTTGCAATTACCCGTTTTACACGATGGAAAAGCTGTTGTATTTATATTGTATTTTATGCTTCTGGCATTGTCTTCATAGGCCCTAACTATTCGATCTGGTGGAACAACGCCCAAGAGTGAAGCCTAGGTTGCACGGAACGTAGAAATGACTATAGCTTTCACACTGGTTGCAATTATTCGTTTTATACGATGGAAAAACTGTTGAATTTATTTTGTATTTTTTGCTTCTGGCGTTGACTTCTAAGGCCCTAAGTCTTCGATCTGGTGCAGCAATGCCTCAGAGTTAAGTCTAGGATGCCCGAAACGTCGAAATGATCATTACTTTCACACTGGTTGTTATTATCCGTTTTACACCATGGAAAAACTGTTGTATTTATATTGTATTTTATGCTTCCAGCGTTGACTTCTTAGGCCGTATCTATTCTTCTGGTGCAGCAACGCCCTAGAGTGAAGCCTAGGCTGCCCGAAGCTTTGAAATGTCCATCACTTTCACACTGGCTGCAATTATTCGTTTTATACACTGGAAAGACTGATCTATTTATTTTGTATTTTATGCTTGGGGCGTTGTCTTCTAAGGCCCTAACTCTTCGATCTGGTGAAGCAACGCCCCAGAGTGAAGACTAGGTTGCCCGGTACGTAGAAATGACCATAACTTTCACACTGGTTGCAATAATTCGTTTTATACAATGGAAAAACTGTTCTATTTATTTTGTATTTTATGCCTCGGGCGTTGCCTTATGAGGCCCTAACTATTCGATCCGTCGGAGCAACGCCCTAGAGTGAAGCCTAGGTGCCCCGGACCGTAGAAATGACCATAACTTTCACACTGGTTGCCATTATTCGATTTATACGATATAACATCTGTTGTATTTATATTGTATTTTATGCTTCTAGCGTTGACTTCTTAGGCCCTATCTATTCTTCTGGTGGAGCAACGCCCTAGAGTGAAGCCTAGGTTGCCCGAAACGAAGAAGTGACCATCACATTCACACTGGTTGCAATTATTCGTTTTATATAATGGAAACGCTGTTGTATTTATATTGTAATTTATGCTTCTGGCGTTGACTTCTTAGGCCCTAACTATTCGATATGGTGGAGCCACGTCCTATGGTGAAGCCTAGGTGGCCCGGAACGTAGAAATGACCATAACGTTCATACTGGTTGCAATTATACGTTTTATACAATGGAAAAACTGTTGTACTTATATCGTATTTTATGCTTCTGGCGTTGACTTCTTAGGCCATAACGCTTCAATCTGGTGGAGCAACGCCGTAGATTGAAGCCTACGTTGCACGGAACGTAGAAATGACCATAACATTCACAGTGGCTGCAAGTATTCGTTTTATACGATGGAAAAACTGTTCTATTTATTTTGTATTTTATGCCTCGGGCGTTGACTTCTGAGGCCCTAACTATTCGATCTGGTGGAGCAACGCCCTAGAGTCAGGCCTAGATTGCCCGGAACGTCGATATGATCATAACTTTCACAGTTGGTGCAATTATTCGTTTTATACGACGGAAATACTGTTGTGTTTATATTGTATTTTATGCTTCTGGCGCTGACTTCTAAGGTCGTAGCTATTCTTCTGGTGGAGCAACGCCCTAGAGTGAAGCCTAGGCTGCCCGAGACGTAGAAATGACCATAAGTTTCACACTGGTTGCAATAATTCGTTTTATACAATGGAAAAACTGTTCTATTTATTTTGTTTTTATGCCTCGGGCGTTGACTTCTGACGCCCTAACTATTCGATCTGGTGGACCAACGCCCTAGAGTGAAGCCTAGGTTGCACGGAACGTAGAAATGACCATTATCTTCACACTGTTTGCAATTATTCCTGTTATACGGTGGAAAAACTGTTGTATTTTCATTGTATTTTATGCTTCGGGTGTTGACTTCTAAGCCCCTAACTATTCGATATGGTGGAGCCACATACTTGGGTGAAGTCTAGGTTGCCCGGTACGTAGAAATGACCATAACGTTCATACTGGTTGCAATTATTCGTTTTATACAATGGAAAAACTGTTGTATTTATATTGTATTTTATGCTTCTGGCGTTGACTTCTTAGGCCCTATATATTCGATCTGGTGTACCAACGCCCTAGAGTGAAGCCTAGGTTGCACGGAACGTAGAAATGACTATAGCTTTCACACTGGTTGCAATTATTCGTTTTATACGATGGAAAAACTGTTGAATTTATTTTGTATTTTATGCTTCTGGCGTTGACCTCTAAGGCCCTAAGTCTTCGATCTGGTGCAGCAATGCCTCAGAGTTAAGTCTAGGATGCCCGAAACGTCGAAATGATCATTACTTTCACACTGGTTGTTATTATCCGTTTTACACCATGGAAAAACTGTTGCATTTACATTGTATTTTATGCTTCTGGCGTTGCCTTCTGAGGCCCTAACTATTCGATCTGACGGAGCAACGCCCTAGAGTGAAGCCTAGGTGGCCCGGACCGTAGAAATGACCATAACTTTCACACTGGTTGCTATTATTCATTTTATACGATGGAAAATCTGTTGTATTTATTTTGTATTTTATGCTTCCAGCGTTGACTTCTTAGGCCCTATCTATTCTTCTGGTGGAGCAACGCCCTAGAGTGAAGCCTAGGCTGCCCGAAACGTAGAAATGTCCATCACTTTCACACTGGCTGCAATTATTCGTTTTATACGATGGAAAGACAGTTCTATTTATTTTGTATTTTATGCTTCGGGCGTTGTCTTCTAAGGCCCTAACTCTTCGATCTGGTGGAGCAACGCCCCAGAGTGAAGCCTAGGTTGCCCGGAGCGTAGAAAAGACCATCACTTTCACATTGGTTGCAATTATTCCTGTTATACGATGGAAAAACTGTTGGATTTTTATTGTACTTTATGCTTCTGGCGTTGACTTCTAAGGCCCTACCCAATCGATCTGGTCGAGCAACGCCCGAGAGTGAAGCCTAGGTTGCACGGAACGTAGAAGTGACCATAAGTTTCACACTGGTTGCAATAATTCGTTTTATACAAAGGAAAAACTGTTCTATTTATTTTGTATTTTATGCCTCGGGCGTTGACTTCTGAGGCCCTAACTATTCGATCTGGTGGACCAACGCCCTAGAGTGAAGCCTAGGTTGCACGGAACGTAGAAATGGTCATTACATTCACACTGGTTGCAATTATTCATTTTATACGATGGAAAATCTGTTGTATTTATATTGTATTTTATGCTTCTAGCGTTGACTTCTTAGGCCCAATCTATTCTTCTGGTGGAGCAACGCCCTAGAGTGAAGCCTAGGCTGCCCGAAACGTAGAAATGTCCATCAGTTTCATACTGGCTGCAATTATTCGTTTTATACGATGGAAAGACTGTTCTATTTATTTTGTATTTTATGCTTCTGGCGTTGACTTCTAAGGTCGTAGCTATTCGATCTGGTGGAGCAACGCCCTAGAGTCAAGCCTAGGTTGCCCGGAACATAGAAATGACCATTACTTTTACACTGGTTCCAATTAATCCTGTTATACGATGGAAAAGCTGTTGTATTTTGATTGTGTTTTATGCTTCTGGCGTTGACTTCTAAGTCCCTAGCTATTCGAACTAGTGGAACAACGCCCTAGAGCGAAGCCTAGGCTGCCCGGAACGTAGAAATGACCAGTACTTTCACACTGGTTGCAATTACCCGTTTTACACGATGGAAAAGCTGTTGTATTTATACTGTATTTTATGCTTCTGGCATTGTCTTCATAGGCCCTAACTATTCGATGTGGTGGAACAACGACCAAGGGTGAAGCCTAGGTTGCACGGAACGTAGAAGTGACTATAGCTTTCACACTGGTTGCAATTATTCGTTTTATACGATGGAAAAACTGTTGAATTTATTTTGTATTTTTTGCTTCTGGCGTTGACTTCTAAGGCCCTAAGTCTTCGATCTGGTGCAGCAATGCCTCAGAGTTAAGTCTAGGATGCCCGAAACGTCGAAATGATCATTACTTTCACACTGGTTGTTATTATCCGTTTTACACCATGGAAAAACTGTTGTATTTATATTGTATTTTATGCTTCCAGCGTTGACTTCTTAGGCCCTATCTATTCTTCTGGTGGAGCAACGCCCTAGAGTGTAGCCTAGGCTGCCCGAAGCGTTGAAATGTCCATCACTTTCACACTGGCTGCAATTATTCGTTTTATACACTGGAAAGACTGTTCTATTTATTTTGTATTTTATGCTTCGGGCGTTGTCTTCTAAGGCCCTAACTCTTCGATCTGGTGGAGCAACGCCCCAGAGTGAAGACTAGGTTGCCCCGTACGTAGAAACGACCATAACTTTCACACTGGTTGCAATAATTCGTTTTATACAATGGAAAAACTGTTCTATTTATTTTGTATTTTATGCCTCGGGCGTTGCCTTATGAGGCCCTAACTATTCGATCCGTCGGAGCAACGCCCTAGAGTGAAGCCTAGGTGCCCCGGACCGTAGAAATGACCATAACTTTCACACTGGTTGCCATTATTCGATTCAAACGATATAAAATCTGTTGTATTTATATTGTATTTTATGCTTCTAGCGTTGACTTCTTAGGCCCTATCTATTCTTCTGGTGGAGCAACGCCCTAGAGTGAAGCCTAGGCTGCCCGAAACGAAGAAGTGACCATCACATTCACACTGGTTGCAATTATTCGTTTTATATAATGGAAACGCTGTTGTATTTATATTCTAATTTATGCTTCTGGCGTTGACTTCTTAGGCCCTAACTATTCGATATGGTGGAGCCACGTCCTATGGTGTAGCCTAGGTGGCCCGGAACGTAGAAATGACCATAACGTTCATACTGGTTGCAATTATACGCTTTATACAATGGAAAAACTGTTGTACTTATATCGTATTTTATGCTTCTGGCGTTGACTTCTTAGGCCATAACGATTCAATCTGGTGGAGCAACGCCCTAGATTGAAGCCTACGTTGCACGGAACGTAGAAATGACCATAACTTTCACACTGGCTGCAATTATTCGTTTTATACGATGGAAAGACTGTTCTACTTATTTTGTACTTTATGCTTGGTGCGTTGTCTTCTAAGGCCCTATCTCTTCGATCTGGTGGAGCAACGCTCTAGAGTGAAGCCTAGGTTGACCGGAGCGTAGAAATGACCATTACATTCACACTGATTGCAATTATTCATTTTATACGATGGAAATGCTGTTGTATTTATATTGTATTTTATGCTTCTGGCGTTGACTTCTAAGGTCGTAGCTATTCGATCTGGTGCAGCGACGCCCTAGAGTGAAGCCTAAGTTGCACAAAACGTAGAAATGACCATAACATTCACACTGGTTGAAATAATTCGTTTTATACAATGGAAAAACTGTTCTATTTATTTTGTATTTTATGCCTCGGGCGTTGACTTCTGAGGCCCTAACTATTCGATCTGGTGGAACAACGACCAAGGGTGAAGCCTAGGTTGCACGGAACGTAGAAATGACTATAGCTTTCACACTGGTTGCAATTATTCGTTTTATACGATGGAAAAACTGTTCTATTTATTTTGTATTTTATGCCACGGGCGTTGCCTTATGAGGCCCTAACTATTCGATCCGTCGGAGCAACGCCCTAGAGTGAAGCCTAGGTGCCCCGGACCGTAGAAATGACCATAACTTTCACACTGGTTGCCATTATTCGATTTATACGATATAAAATCTGTTGTATTTATATTGTATTTTATGCTTCTAGCGTTGACTTCTTAGGCCCTATCTATTCTTCTGGTGGAGCAACGCCCTAGAGTGAAGCCTAGGCTGCCCGAAACGAGGAAGTGACCATCACATTCACACTGGTTGGAATTATTCGTTTTATATAATGGAAACCCTGTTGTATTTATATTGTAATTTATGCTTCTGGCGTTGACTTCTTAGGCCCTAACTATTCGATATGGTGGAGCCACGTCCTATGGTGTAGCCTAGGTGGCCTGGAACGTAGAAATGACCATAACGTTCATACTGGTTGCAATTATACGTTTTATACAATGGAAAAACTGTTGTACTTATATCGTATTTTATGCTTCTGGCGTTGACTTCTTAGGCCATAACGATTCAATCTGGTGGAGCAACGCCCTAGATTGAAGCCTACGTTGCACGGAACGTAGAAATGACCATAACTTTCACACTGGCTGCAATTATTCGTTTTATACGATGGAAAGACTGTTCTACTTATTTTGTACTTTATGCTTCGTGCGTTGTCTTCTAAGGCCCTATCTCTTCGATCTGGTGGAGCAACGCCCTAGAGTGAAGCCTAGGTTGACCGGAGCGTAGAAATGACCATTACATTCACACTGATTGCAATTATTCATTTTATACGATGGAAATGCTGTTGTATTTATATTGTATTTTATGCTTCTGGCGTTGACTTCTAAGGTCGTAGCTATTCGATCTGGTGCAGCGACGCCCTAGAGTGAAGCCTAAGTTGCACAAAACGTAGAAATGACCATAACTTTCACACTGGTTGAAATAATTCGTTTTATACAATGGAAAAACTGTTCTATTTATTTTGTATTTTATGCCTCGGGCGTTGACTTCTGAGGCCCTAACTATTCGATCTGGTGGAGCAACGCCCTAGAGTCAGGCCTAGATTGCCCGGAACGTCGAAATGATCATAACTTTCACAGTTGGTACAATTATACGTTTTATACGACGGAAATACTGTTGTGTTTATATTGTATTTTATGCTTCTGGCGTTGACTTCTAAGGTCGTAGCTATTCGATCTGGTGGAGCGACGCCCTAGAGTGAAGCCTAGGTTGCCCGGAACATAGAAATGACTATCACCTTCACACTGGTTGCAGTTATTCATTGTATACGATGGAAAAACTCTTGTATTTGTGTTGTATTTTATTCTACTGGCGTTGACATCCAAGGCCCTAGCTATTCGATCTGGTGGAGCAGGGCCCTAGAGTGAAGCCTAGGTTGCCCGGAACGTAGAAATGACCATCGCTTTCACACTGGTTGCTATTATTCCTGTTATACGATGGAAAAACTGTTGTATCTTTATTGTATTTTATGCTTCGGGCGTTGACTTCTAAGGCCCTAACTATTCGATGTGGTGGTGCAGCGCCCTAGCGTGAGGCCTAGGTTGCACGGAACGTAGAAATGGCCATTACTTTCACACTGGTTGCAATTACTCCTGTTATACGATGGAAAAACTGTTGGATTTTTGTTGTATTTTATGCTTCTGTCGTTGACTTCTAAGGCCCTAGCTATTCGATCTGGTGGAGCGACGGCCTAGAGTGAAGCCTAGGATTCCCGAAACGTAGAAATGAACATTACTTTCACACTGGTTGCAATTATTCTTTTTATACGATGGAAAAACTGTTGTGTTTTTATTGTATTTTATGAGTCTGGAGTTGTTTTCTAAGGCCGTAACTATTCGACCAGGTGGTGCAACGCCCTAGAGTGAAGCCTAGCTTGCACGGAACGTGGAGATGCCCATTACTTTCTCACTGGTTTCAATTATTCATGCTATACGATGGAAAAATTGTTTCATTTTTATTGTACTTTGTGCTTCTGGCGTTGACTTCTTAGGCCCTAACTATTCGATCTGGTGGAGCAACGCCCTAGAGAGGAGCCTAGGTTGCACCGAACGTAGAAATGGTCATTACTTTCACACTAGTTGCAATTATTCATTTTATACGATGGAAAATCTGTTGTATTTATATTGTATTTTATGCTTCTAGCGTTGACTTCTTAGGCCCTATCTATTCTTCTGGTGGAGCAACGCCCTAGAATGAAGCCTAGGCTGCCCGAAACGTAGAAATGTCCATCACTTTCATACAGGCTGCAATTATTCGTTTTATACGATGGAAAGGCTGTTCTATTTATTTTGTATTTTATGCTTCTGGCGTTGACTTCTAAGGTCGTATCTATTCGATCTAGTGGAGCAACGCCCTAGAGTCAAGCCTAGGTTGCCCGGAACATAGAAATGACCAATACTTTTACACTGGTTGCAATTAATCCTGTTATACGATGGAAAAGCTGTTGTATTTTGATTGTTCTTTATGCTTCTGGCGTTGACTTCTAAGTCCCTAGCTATTCGAACTAGTGGAACAACGCCCTAGAGCGAAGCCTAGGCTGCCCGGAACGTAGAAATGACCAGTACTTTCACACTGGTTGCAATTACCCGTTTTACACGATGGAAAAGCTGTTGTATTTATATTGTATTTTATGCTTCTGGCATTGTCTTCATAGGCCCTAACTATTCGATCTGGTGGAACAACGCCCAAGAGTGAAGCCTAGGTTGCACGGAACGTAGAAATGACTATAGCTTTCACACTGGTTGCAATTATTCGTTTTATACGATGGAAAAACTGTTGAATTTATTTTGTATTTTTTGCTTCTGGCGTTGACTTCTAAGGCCCTAAGTCTTCGATCTGGTGCAGCAATGCCTCAGAGTTAAGTCTAGGATGCCCGAAACGTCGAAATGATCATTACTTTCACACTGGTTGTTATTATCCGTTTTACACCATGGAAAAACTGTTGTATTTATATTGTATTTTATGCTTCCAGCGTTGACTTCTTAGGCCGTATCTATTCTTCTGGTGCAGCAACGCCCTAGAGTGAAGCCTAGGCTGCCCGAAGCTTTGAAATGTCCATCACTTTCACACTGGCTGCAATTATTCGTTTTATACACTGGAAAGACTGATCTATTTATTTTGTATTTTATGCTTGGGGCGTTGTCTTCTAAGGCCCTAACTCTTCGATCTGGTGGAGCAACGCCCCAGAGTGAAGACTAGGTTGCCCGGTACGTAGAAATGACCATAACTTTCACACTGGTTGCAATAATTCGTTTTATACAATGGAAAAACTGTTCTATTTATTTTGTATTTTATGCCTCGGGCGTTGCCTTATGAGGCCCTAACTATTCGATCCGTCGGAGCAACGCCCTAGAGTGAAGCCTAGGTGCCCCGGACCGTAGAAATGACCATAACTTTCACACTGGTTGCCATTATTCGATTTATACGATATAACATCTGTTGTATTTATATTGTATTTTATGCTTCTAGCGTTGACTTCTTAGGCCCTATCTATTCTTCTGGTGGAGCAACGCCCTAGAGTGAAGCCTAGGTTGCCCGAAACGAAGAAGTGACCATCACATTCACACTGGTTGCAATTATTCGTTTTATATAATGGAAACGCTGTTGTATTTATATTGTAATTTATGCTTCTGGCGTTGACTTCTTAGGCCCTAACTATTCGATATGGTGGAGCCACGTCCTATGGTGAAGCCTAGGTGGCCCGGAACGTAGAAATGACCATAACGTTCATACTGGTTGCAATTATACGTTTTATACAATGGAAAAACTGTTGTACTTATATCGTATTTTATGCTTCTGGCGTTGACTTCTTAGGCCATAACGCTTCAATCTGGTGGAGCAACGCCGTAGATTGAAGCCTACGTTGCACGGAACGTAGAAATGACCATAACATTCACAGTGGCTGCAAGTATTCGTTTTATACGATGGAAAAACTGTTCTATTTATTTTGTATTTTATGCCTCGGGCGTTGACTTCTGAGGCCCTAACTATTCGATCTGGTGGAGCAACGCCCTAGAGTCAGGCCTAGATTGCCCGGAACGTCGAAATGATCATAACTTTCACAGTTGGTGCAATTATTCGTTTTATACGACGGAAATACTGTTGTGTTTATATTGTATTTTATGCTTCTGGCGCTGACTTCTAAGGTCGTAGCTATTCTTCTGGTGGAGCAACGCCCTAGAGTGAAGCCTAGGCTGCCCGAGACGTAGAAATGACCATAAGTTTCACACTGGTTGCAATAATTCGTTTTATACAATGGAAAAACTGTTCTATTTATTTTGTTTTTATGCCTCGGGCGTTGACTTCTGAGGCCCTAACTATTCGATCTGGTGGACCAACGCCCTAGAGTGAAGCCTAGGTTGCACGGAACGTAGAAATGACCATTATCTTCACACTGTTTGCAATTATTCCTGTTATACGGTGGAAAAACTGTTGTATTTTCATTGTATTTTATGCTTCGGGTGTTGACTTCTAAGCCCCTAACTATTCGATATGGTGGAGCCACATACTTGGGTGAAGTCTAGGTTGCCCGGTACGTAGAAATGACCATAACGTTCATACTGGTTGCAATTATTCGTTTTATACAATGGAAAAACCGTTGTATTTATATTGTATTTAATGCTTCTGGCGTTGACTTCTTAGGCCCTATATATTCGATCTGGTGTACCAACGCCCTAGAGTGAAGCCTAGGTTGCACGGAACGTAGAAATGACTATAGCTTTCACACTGGTTGCAATTATTCGTTTTATACGATGGAAAAATTGTTGAATTTATTTTGTATTTTATGCTTCTGGCGTTGACCTCTAAGGCCCTAAGTCTTCGATCTGGTGCAGCAATGCCTCAGAGTTAAGTCTAGGATGCCCGAAACGTCGAAATGATCATTACTTTCACACTGGTTGTTATTATCCGTTTTACACCATGGAAAAACTGTTGCATTTACATTGTATTTTATGCTTCTGGCGTTGCCTTCTGAGGCCCTAACTATTCGATCTGACGGAGCAACGCCCTAGAGTGAAGCCTAGGTGGCCCGGACCGTAGAAATGACCATAACTTTCACACTGGTTGCTATTATTCATTTTATACGATGGAAAATCTGTTGTATTTATTTTGTATTTTATGCTTCCAGCGTTGACTTCTTAGGCCCTATCTATTCTTCTGGTGGAGCAACGCCCTAGAGTGAAGCCTAGGCTGCCCGAAACGTAGAAATGTCCATCACTTTCACACTGGCTGCAATTATTCGTTTTATACGATGGAAAGACTGTTCTATTTATTTTGTATTTTATGCTTCGGGCGTTGTCTTCTAAGGCCCTAACTCTTCGATCTGGTGGAGCAACGCCCCAGAGTGAAGCCTAGGTTGCCCGGAGCGTAGAAAAGACCATCACTTTCACATTGGTTGCAATTATTCCTGTTATACGATGGAAAAACTGTTGGATTTTTATTGTACTTTATGCTTCTGGCGTTGACTTCTAAGGCCCTACCCAATCGATCTGGTCGAGCAACGCCCGAGAGTGAAGCCTAGGTTGCACGGAACGTAGAAGTGACCATAAGTTTCACACTGGTTGCAATAATTCGTTTTATACAAAGGAAAAACTGTTCTATTTATTTTGTATTTTATGCCTCGGGCGTTGACTTCTGAGGCCCTAACTATTCGATCTGGTGGACCAACGCCCTAGAGTGAAGCCTAGGTTGCACGGAACGTAGAAATGGTCATTACATTCACACTGGTTGCAATTATTCATTTTATACGATGGAAAATCTGTTGTATTTATATTGTATTTTGTGCTTCTAGCGTTGACTTCTTAGGCCCTATCTATTCTTCTGGTGGAGCAACGCCCTAGAGTGAAGCCTAGGCTGCCCGAAACGTAGAAATGTCCATCAGTTTCATACTGGCTGCAATTATTCGTTTTATACGATGGAAAGACTGTTCTATTTATTTTGTATTTTATGCTTCTGGCGTTGACTTCTAAGGTCGTAGCTATTCGATCTGGTGGAGCAACGCCCTAGAGTCAAGCCTAGGTTGCCCGGGACATAGAAATGACCAATACTTTTACACTGGTTCCAATTAATCCTGTTATACGATGGAAAAGCTGTTGTATTTTGATTGTGTTTTATGCTTCTGGCGTTGACTTCTAAGTCCCTAGCTATTCGAACTAGTGGAACAACGCCCTAGAGCGAAGCCTAGGCTGCCCGGAACGTAGAAATGACCAGTACTTTCACACTGGTTGCAATTACCCGTTTTACACGATGGAAAAGCTGTTGTATTTATACTGTATTTTATGCTTCTGGCATTGTCTTCATAGGCCCTAACTATTCGATGTGGTGGAACAACGACCAAGGGTGAAGCCTAGGTTGCACGGAACGTAGAAGTGACTATAGCTTTCACACTGGTTGCAATTATTCGTTTTATACGATGGAAAAACTGTTGAATTTATTTTGTATTTTTTGCTTCTGGCGTTGACTTCTAAGGCCCTAAGTCTTCGATCTGGTGCAGCAATGCCTCAGAGTTAAGTCTAGGATGCCCGAAACGTCGAAATGATCATTACTTTCACACTGGTTGTTATTATCCGTTTTACACCATGGAAAAACTGTTGTATTTATATTGTATTTTATGCTTCCAGCGTTGACTTCTTAGGCCCTATCTATTCTTCTGGTGGAGCAACGCCCTAGAGTGAAGCCTAGGCTGCCCGAAGCGTTGAAATGTCCATCACTTTCACACTGGCTGCAATTATTCGTTTTATAACTGGAAAGACTGTTCTATTTATTTTGTATTTTATGCTTCGGGCGTTGTCTTCTAAGGCCCTAACTCTTCGATCTGGTGGAGCAACGCCCCAGAGTGAAGACTAGGTTGCCCCGTACGTAGAAACGACCATAACTTTCACACTGGTTGCAATAATTCGTTTTATACAATGGAAAAACTGTTCTATTTATTTTGTATTTTATGCCTCGGGCGTTGCCTTATGAGGCCCTAACTATTCGATCCGTCGGAGCAACGCCCTAGAGTGAAGCCTAGGTGCCCCGGACCGTAGAAATGACCATAACTTTCACACTGGTTGCCATTATTCGATTCAAACGATATAAAATCTGTTGTATTTATATTGTATTTTATGCTTCTAGCGTTGACTTCTTAGGCCCTATCTATTCTTCTGGTGGAGCAACGCCCTAGAGTGAAGCCTAGGCTGCCCGAAACGAAGAAGTGACCATCACATTCACACTGGTTGCAATTATTCGTTTTATATAATGGAAACGCTGTTGTATTTATATTGTAATTTATGCTTCTGGCGTTGACTTCTTAGGCCCTAACTATTCGATATGGTGGAGCCACGTCCTATGGTGTAGCCTAGGTGGCCCGGAACGTAGAAATGACCATAACGTTCATACTGGTTGCAATTATACGCTTTATACAATGGAAAAACTGTTGTACTTATATCGTATTTTATGCTTCTGGCGTTGACTTCTTAGGCCATAACGATTCAATCTGGTGGAGCAACGCCCTAGATTGAAGCCTACGTTGCACGGAACGTAGAAATGACCATAACTTTCACACTGGCTGCAATTATTCGTTTTATACGATGGAAAGACTGTTCTACTTATTTTGTACTTTATGCTTGGTGCGTTGTCTTCTAAGGCCCTATCTCTTCGATCTGGTGGAGCAACGCTCTAGAGTGAAGCCTAGGTTGACCGGAGCGTAGAAATGACCATTACATTCACACTGATTGCAATTATTCATTTTATACGATGGAAATGCTGTTGTATTTATATTGTATTTTATGCTTCTGGCGTTGACTTCTAAGGTCGTAGCTATTCGATCTGGTGCAGCGACGCCCTAGAGTGAAGCCTAAGTTGCACAAAACGTAGAAATGACCATAACATTCACACTGGTTGAAATAATTCGTTTTATACAGTGGAAAAACTGTTCTATTTATTTTGTATTTTATGCCTCGGGCGTTGACTTCTGAGGCCCTAACTATTCGATCTGGTGGAGCAACGCCCTAGAGTCAGGCCTAGATTGCCCGGAACGTCGAAATGATCATAACTTTCACAGTTGGTGCAATTATTCGTTTTATACGACGGAAATACTGTTGTGTTTATATTGTATTTTATGCTTCTGGCGTTGACTTCTAAGGTCGTAGCTATTCGATCTCGTGGAGCGACGCCCTAGAGTGAAGCCTAGGTTGCCCGGAACATAGAAATGACTATCACCTTCACACTGGTTGCAGTTATTCATTGTATACGATGGAAAAACTCTTGTATTTGTATTGTATTTTATTCTACTGGCGTTGACATCTAAGGCCCTAGCTATTCGATCTGGTGGAGCAGGGCCCTAGAGTGAAGCCTAGGTTGCCCGGAACGTAGAAATGACCATCGCTTTCACACTGGTTGCTATTATTCCTGTTATACGATGGAAAAACTGTTGTATCTTTATTGTATTTTATGCTTCGGGCGTTGACTTCTAAGGCCCTAACTATTCGATGTGGTGGAGCAGCGCCCTAGCGTGAGGCCTAGGTTGCACGGAACGTAGAAATGGCCATTACTTTCACACTGGTTGCAATTACTCCTGTTATACGATGGAAAAACTGTTGGATCTTTGTTGTATTTTATGCTTGTGTCGTTGACTTCTAAGGCCCTAGCTATTCGATCTGGTGGAGCGACGGCCTAGAGTGAAGCCTAGGATTCCCGAAACGTAGAAATGAACATTACTTTCACACTGGTTGCAATTATTCTTTTTATACGATGGAAAAACTGTTGTGTTTTTATTGTATTTTATGAGTCTGGAGTTGTTTTCTAAGGCCGTAACTATTCGACCAGGTGGTGCAACGCCCTAGAGTGAAGCCTAGCTTGCACGGAACGTGGAGATGCCCATTACTTTCTCACTGGTTTCAATTATTCATGCTATACGATGGAAAAATTGTTTCATTTTTATTGTACTTTGTGCTTCTGGCGTTGACTTCTTAGGCCCTAACTATTCGATCTGGTGGAGCAACGCCCTAGAGAGGAGCCTAGGTTGCACCGAACGTAGAAATGGTCATTACTTTCACACTAGTTGCAATTATTCATTTTATACGATGGAAAATCTGTTGTATTTATATTGTATTTTATGCTTCTAGCGTTGACTTCTTAGGCCCTATCTATTCTTCTGGTGGAGCAACGCCCTAGAGTGAAGCCTAGGCTGCCCGAAACGTAGAAATGTCCATCACTTTCATACAGGCTGCAATTATTCGTTTTATACGATGGAAAGACTGTTCTATTTATTTTGTATTTTATGCTTCTGGCGTTGACTTCTAAGGTCGTAGCTATTCGATCTGGTGGAGCAACGCCCTAGAGTCAAGCCTAGGTTGCCCGGAACATAGAAATGACCAATACTTTTACACTGGTTGCAATTAATCCTGTTATACGATGGAAAAGCTGTTGTATTTTGATTGTTCTTTATGCTTCTGGCGTTGACTTCTAACTCCCTAGCTATTCGAACTAGTGGAACAACGCCCTAGAGCGAAGCCTAGGCTGCCCGGAACGTAGAAATGACCAGTACTTTCACACTGGTTGCAATTACCCGTTTTACACGATGGAAAAGCTGTTGTATTTATATTGTATTTTATGCTTCTGGCATTGTCTTCATAGGCCCTAACTATTCGATCTGGTGGAACAACGCCCAAGAGTGAAGCCTAGGTTGCACGGAACGTAGAAATGACTATAGCTTTCACACTGGTTGCAATTATTCGTTTTATACGATGGAAAAACTGTTTAATTTATTTTGTATTTTTTGCTTCTGGCGTTGACTTCTAAGGCCCTAAGTCTTCGATCTGGTGCAGCAATGCCTCAGAGTTAAGTCTAGGATGCCCGAAACGTCGAAATGATCATTACTTTCACACTGGTTGTTATTATCCGTTTTACACCATGGAAAAACTGTTGTATTTATATTGTATTTTATGCTTCCAGCGTTGACTTCTTAGGCCCTATCTATTCTTCTGGTGGAGCAACGCCCTAGAGTGAAGCCTAGGCTGCCCGAAACGAAGAAGTGACCATCACATTCACACTGGTTGCAATTATTCGTTTTATATAATGGAAACGCTGTTGTATTTATATTGTAATTTATGCTTCTGGCGTTGACTTCTTAGGCCCTAACTATTCGATATGGTGGAGCCACGTCCTATGGTGAAGCCTAGGTGGCCCGGAACGTAGAAATGACCATAACGTTCATACTGGTTGCAATTATACGTTTTATACAATGGAAAAACTGTTGTACTTATATCGTATTTTATGCTTCTGGCGTTGACTTCTTAGGCCATAACGGTTCAATCTGGTGGAGCAACGCCGTAGATTGAAGCCTACGTTGCACGGAACGTAGTAATGACCATAACATTCACAGTGGCTGCAAGTATTCGTTTTATACGATGGAAAAACTGTTCTATTTATTTTGTATTTTATGCCTCGGGCGTTGACTTCTGAGGCCCTAACTATTCGATCTGGTGGAGCAACGCCCTAAAGTCAGGCCTAGATTGCCCGGAACGTCGAAATGATCATAACTTTCACAGTTGGTGCAATTATTCGTTTTATACGACGGAAATACTGTTGTGTTTATATTGTATTTTATGCTTCTGGCGCTGACTTCTAAGGTCGTAGCTATTCGATCTGGTGGAGCGACGCCTTAGAGTGAAGCCTAGGTTGCCCGGAACGTAGAAATGACCATCACTTTCACACTGGTTGCAATTACTCCTGTTATACGATGGAAAAACTGTTGGATTTTTGTTGTATTTTATGCTTCTGTCGTTGACTTCTAAGGCCCTAGCTATTCGATCTGGTGGAGCGACGGCCTAGAGTGAAGCCTAGAATTCCCGAAACGTAGAAATGAACATTACTTTCACACTGGTTGCAATTATTCTTTTTACACGATGGAAAAACTGTTGTGTTTTTATTGTATTTTATGAGTCTGGAGTTGTTTTCTAAGGCCGTAACTATTCGACCAGGTGGTGCAACGCCCTAGAGTGAAGCCTAGCTTGCACGGAACGTGGAGATGCCCATTACTTTCTCACTGGTTTCAATTATTCATGCTATACGATGGAAAAATTGTTTCATTTTTATTGTACTTTGTGCTTCTGGCGTTGACTTCTTAGGCCCTAACTATTCGATCTGGTGGAGCAACGCCCTAGAGAGGAGCCTAGGTTGCACGGAACGTAGAAATGGTCATTACTTTCACACTGGTTGCAATTATTCATTTTAGACGACGGAAAATCTGTTGTATTTATATTGTATTTTATGCTTCTAGCGTTGACTTCTTAGGCCCTATCTATTCTTCTGGAGGAGCAACGCCCTAGAGTGAAGCCTAGGCTGCCCGAGACGTAGAAATGACCATCACTTTCACACTGGTTGCAATTATTCGTTTTATACGATGGAAAAACTGTTGAATTTATTTTGTATTTTATGCTTCTGGCGTTGACTTCTTAGGCCCTAACTATTCGATATGGTGGAGCCACGTCCTAGGGCGAAGCCTAGGCGGCCTGGAACGTAGAAATGACCATAACGCTCATACTGGTTGTAATTATTCGTTTTATACAATGGAAAAACTGTTGGATTTTTATTGTACTTTATGCTTCTGGCGTTGACTTCTAAGGCCCTACGCATTCGATCTGGTCGAGCAACGACCTAGAGTGAAGCCTAGGTTGCACGGAACGTAGAAATGACCATAAGTTTCACACTGGTTGCAATAATTCGTTTTATACAAAGGCAAAACTGTTCTATTTATTTTGTATTTTATGCCTCGGGCGTTGACTTCTGAGGCCCTAACTATTCGATCTGGTGGACCAACGCCCTAGAGTGAAGCCTAGGTTGCACAGAACGTAGAAATGACCATTATCTTCACACTGTTTGCAATCATTCCTGTTATACGGTGGAAAAACTGTTGTATTTTTATTGTATTTTATGCTTCGGGTGTTGACTTCTAAGCCCCTAACTATTCGATATGGTGGAGCCACATACTTGGGTGAAGTCTAGGTTGCCCGGTACGTAGAAATGACCATAACGTTCATACTGGTTGCAATTATTCGTTTTATACAATGGAAAAACTGTTGTATTTATATTGTATTTTATGCTTCTGGCGTTGACTTCTTAGGCCCTATATATTCGATCTGGTGGACCAACGCCCTAGAGTGAAGCCTAGGTTGCACGGAACGTAGAAATGACTATAGCTTTCACACTGGTTGCAATTATTCGTTTTATACGACGGAAAAACTGTTGAATTTATTTTGTAATTTATGCTTCTGGCGTTGACTTCTAAGGCCCTAAGTCTTCGATCTTGTGCAGCAATGCCTCAGAGTTACGTTTAGGATGCCCGAAACGTCGAAATGATCATTACTTTCACACTGGTTGTTATTATCCGTTTTACACCATGGAAAAACTGTTGCATTTATATTGTATTTTATGTTTCTGGCGTTGCCTTCTGAGGCCCTAACTATTCGATCTGGCGGAGCAACGCCCTAGAGTGAAGCCTAGGTTGCACGGAACGTAGAAATGACCAGTATCTTCACACTGTTTGCAATTATTCCTGTTATACGGTGGAAAAACTGTTGTATTTTTATTGTATTTTATGCTTCGGGTGTTGACTTCTAAGCCCCTAACTATTCGATATGGTGGAGCCACATCCTTGGGTGAAGTCTAGGTTGCCCGGTACGTAGAAATGACCATAACGTTCATACTGGTTGCAATTATTCGTCTTATACAATGGAAAAACTGTTGTATTTATATTGTATTTTATGCTTCTGGCGTTGACTTCTTAGGCCCTATATATCCGGACAACCTAGACATCACTTTAGGGCGTTGCTCCACCAGATCGAATAGCTAGGGACTTAGAATTCGACGCCAGGAGCATAAAATACAATAAAAATACAACAGCTTTTCCATCGTATATCATGTATGTTTGCAAACAGTGTGAAAGTAATGGTCATTATCTACGTTCCTGGCAACCTAGGCTTCACTCTAGGGCGTTGTTCCAGCAGATCGAATAGTTAGGGTCTAAGAAGTCAACGCCAGAAGCATAAAGTACGATATAAATGCAACAGCTTTTCCATCGTATAAAACGAATAATGGCAACCAGTGTGAAAGTGATTGTCATTTCTACGTTCCGAGCAACCTAGGCTTCTCTCTAGGGCGTTGTTCCACCAGATCGAATAGTTAAGGCCTGTGAAGTCAACACCAGAAGCATAAAATACAATATAAGTCCAACAGTTTTTCCATCGTATAAAATGAATAATTGCAAACATTGTGAAATTTATGGTTATTTCTACGTTCCGGCCAACCTACGCTTCACCCTAGGACGTTGCTCCACCACATATAATAACTACGGCCTTAGAAGTCAACGCCAGGAGCATAAAATACAATATAAATACAATAGACTTCCCATCGTATAACAGGAATAATTGCAACCAGTGTGAAAGTAATAGTCATTTCTACTTTCCGGGCAACCTAGGTTTCGCTCTAGGGCGTTTCTCCGCCAGAGGGAATAGCTAGGGACTTAGAATTCAGCGCCAGAAGGATAAAATACAATATAAGTACAACAGTTTTTCCATCGTATAAAATGAATAATTGCAAGCGTTGTGAAAGTAATGGTGATTTCTGAGTTCCGGGCAACCTAGGCGTCACTCTAGGGCGCTGCTCCACCACATCTAATAGCTACGGCCTTAGAAGACAACGCCAGAGGCATAAAATACGATATAAATACAACAGATTTTCCATTGTATAAAATGAATAATTGCAAACAGTGTGAAAGTAATGGTCATTTCTACGTTCCGAGCAACCTAGGCTTCACTGTAGGGCGTTGCTCCACCAGATCGAATAGTTACGGCCTTAGAAGTCAACGCCAGAGGCATAAAATACGATATAAATACAACAGATTTTCCATCGTATAAAATGAATAATTGCAAACAGTGTGAAAGTAATGGTATATTCAACGTTCCGGGCAACCTAGGCTTCACTCTAGGGCGGTGCTCCACCATATTCAATAGTTAGGGCCTAAGAAGTCAACGACAGAAGCATAAAATGCAATCTAAATATAACAGTTTTTCCATCTATAGAACGAATAATTGCAACCAGTGTGAAAGTTATGGTCATTTCTACGTTCTGGGCAACCTAGGCTTCACCCTAGGGCGTTGCTCCACCAGACGGAATAGTTAGGGTCTAAGAAGTCAATGCCAGAAGCATAAAATACGATATAAATGCAACAGCTTTTCCGTCGTATACAACGAATAATGGCAACCAGTGTGATAGTTATTGTCATTTCTACGTTCCGGGCAACCTAGGCTTCACTCTAGTACGTTGCTCCACCAGATCGAATAGTTAAGGCCTAAGAAGTCAACGCCAGCAGCATAAAATACAATAAAGATACAACAGATTTTCCATCGTATAACAGGATTAGTTGCAGCCAGTGTGAAGGTAATGGTATGTTCTACGTTCCGGGCAACCTAGGCTTCACTCTAGGGCGGTGCTCCACCAGATCAAATACCTAGGGCCTAAGAAGTCAACGCCTGAAGCATAAATCACAATATAAATACAACAGCTTTTCCATCGTATATAATGTGTATTTGCAAACAGTGTGAAAGTTATGGTCATTTCTACATTCCGGGCAACCTAGGCTTCACTCTAGGCCGTTGCTCCACCACATCTAATAACTACGGCCTTAGAAGTCAACACCAGGAACATAAAATACAGTATAAATACAACAGATTTTCCATCGTATAAAATGAATAATTGCAAACAGTGTGAAAGTAATGGTCATTTCTACTTTCCGAGCAACCTAGGCTTCACTGTAGGGCGTTGCTCCACAAGATCGAATAGCTGGGGACTTAGAATTAAACGCCAGAATATTAAAATACAATATAAATACAACAGTTTTTCTACCGTATAAAATGAATAATTGCAACCAGTGTGAAAGTAATGGTATGTTCAACGTTCCGGGCGACCTAGGCTTCACCCGAGGGCGGTGCTCCACCAGATCAAATAGTTAGGGCCTAAGAAGTCAACGCCAGCACCATAAAATACAATATAAATACAACAGCTTTTCCATCGTATATCATGTATATTTGCAAACAGTGTGAAAGTAATGGTCATTATCTACGTTCGTGGCAACCTAGGCTTCACTCTAGGGCGTTGTTCCAGCAGATCGAATAGTTAGGGTCTAAGAAGTCAACGCCAGAAGCATAAAATAAGATATAAATGCAACAGCTTTTCCATCGTATAAAACGCACAATGGCAACCAGTGTGAAAGTGATTGTCATTTCTACGTTCCGAGCAACCTAGGCTACTCTCTAGGGCGTTGTTCCACCAGATCGAACAGTTAAGGCCTATGAAATCAACACCAGAATCATAAAATACAATTTAAGTACAACAGTTTTTCCATCGTATAAAATGAATAATTGGAAACATTGTGAAAGTTATGGTCATTTCTACGTTCCGGGCAACCTAGGCTTCACCCTAGGGCGTTGCTCCACCACATCTAACAACTACGGCCTTAGAAGTCGACGCCAGGAGCATAAAATGCAATATAAATACAACAGCTTTGCCATCATGTAAAATGAATAATTGCAAACAGTGTGAAAGTAATGGTCATTTCTACGTTCCGAGCAACCTAGTCGTCACTCTAGGGCATTGCTCCGCCAGATCGAATAATCACGGCCTTAGAAGTTTACGCCATAAATATATAATACAATAAAAACACAACAGTTTTTCCATCGTATAAAACGAATAATTGCAACCTGTGTGAAGGTTATGGTCATATCTACGCTCCGGGCAACCTAGGCTTCACTCTAGGGCGTAGCTCCACCAGATCGAATAGCTAGGGCCTAAGAAGTCAACGCCAGAAGCATAAAATACAATATAAATACAACGGCTTTTCCATCGTATAAATGTAGTAATTGCAACCAGTGTGAAAGTAATGGTCATTTCTACGTTCCGTGCATGCTAGGTTTCACTCTATGGCGTTCCTCCACCAGATCGAATAGTTAGGGCCTTAGAAGTCAACGCCAGGAGCATAAAATACAATAAATATGCAACATTTTTTCCATCGTATAACAGGAATAATTGCAACCAGTGTGCAGGTAATGGTATGTTCTACGTTCCGGGCAACCTATGCTTCACTCTAGGGCGGTGCTCCACCAGATCAAATAATTAGGGCCTACGAAATCAACGCCAGAAGCATAAAATACGATATAAATACAACAGCTTTTCCATCGTATATAACGTATAATTGCAAACAGTGTGAAAGTAATGGTCATTTCTATGTTCCGGGCACCCTAGGCTTCACTCTGGGGCGTTGTTCCACCAGATCGAATAGTTAGTGCCTAAGAACTCAACGCCAGAAGAATTAAATACAACATAAGTACAACAGTTTTTCCATCGTATAAAATGAGTAATTGCAAACAGTGTGAAAGTAATGGTCATTTCTACGTTCCGAGCAACCTAGGCTTCACTCTAGGGCGTTGCTCCACCAGATCGAATAGTTAGGGCCTTAGAAGTCAACGCCAGAAGCATAAAATACGATAAAGATGCAACAGTTTTTCCTTCGTGTAAAACGAGTAATTGCAACCAGTGTGAAGGTTATGGTCATTTCTACGTTCCGTGCAACCCAGGCTTCACCTTAGGGCGGTGCTCCACCAAATCAAATAGTTAGGGCCTAAGAAGTCAACGCCAGAAGCATAAAACACAATATAAATACAACAGCTTCTCCATTGAATATAATGTATATTTGCAAACAGTGTGAAAGTAATGGTCATTTCTACGTTCCGGGCAACCTAGTTTTCACTCTAGGGCGTTGCTCCACCACATCGAATAGCTACGGCCTTAGAAGTCAACGTCAGAAGCATTGAATACAATACAAATACAACAGTTCTTCGATCGTATAGAATGAATAATTGCGAACATTGTGAAAGTAACGGTCGTTTGTGCGTTCCCGGCAGCCTAGGCTTCACTCTATGGCGTTGCTCCACCAGATCGAATGGGTAGGGCCATAGAAGTCAATGCCCGAAGCATAAAATACAATAAAGATACTAGAGTTTTTCCATCGTATAACATGAATAATTGCAACCAGAGTAAAGGTGATGGACATTTCTACGTTCCGAGCGAGCTAGGGTTCACTCTTTGGCGTTGCTCCACGAGATCGAATAGTTAGGGACTTAGAAATCAACGCTAGAAGCATAAAATGCAATATAAATGCAACAGTTTTTCCATTGTACAACAGGAATAATTGCAACCAGTGTGAAAGTAATGATCATTTCTATGTTCCGGGCAACCTAGGCGTCACTGCAGCGCGTTGCTCCACTACATCTAATAGCTACGACCTTAGAAGTCAACGTCAGAAGAATAAAATGAAACATAAGTACAACACTTTTTTAATAGTATAAAATGAATAATTGCAAACAGTGTGAAAGTAATGGTCATTTCTAGGTTCCGGGCAACCTAGGCTTCTCTCTAGGGCGTTGCTCTACCAGATCGAATAGTTAGGGCTTTAGAAGTCAGTGCCAGAAGCATAAAATACAATAAAGGTGCAACAGTTTTTCCATCGTATAACACGAATAATTGCAACCAGTGTGAAGGTAATGGTCACTTCTACGTTTCGGGCAACCTAGGCTTCACTCTAGGGCGTTGCTCCACCAGGTGGAATAGCTAGGGACTTAGAATTCAACACCAGAAGCATAAAGTACAATAAAAATACAACAGCTTTTCCATCGTATAGAACGAATAATTGCAACCAGTGTCAAAGCTATGGTCCTATCTACGTTCCCGGCAACCTAGGCTAGACTCTAGGGCGTTGCTCCTCCAGATCGAATACGTAGGGCCATGGAAGTCAACGCCTGAAGCATAAAATACAATGAAGATACAACAGTTTTTCCATCGTACATCAGGAATAATTGCAAGAAGTGTGAAGGTCATGGTCATTTCTACGTTCTGGGCCACCTAGGCTTCACTCTAGGGCGTCGCACAACCAGATAGAAAAGATAGGGCCTAAGAAGTCAACGCCAGAAGCATAAAATAAAATAAAATTACAACAGTTTTTCCATCGCATAACAGGAGTAATTGCAGCTTTTGTGAAAGTAATGGCCATTTCTACGTTCCGTGCAACCTAGGCCTCACTCTCCGGCGTTACTACACCAGGTCGAATAGTTAGGGCCTTAGAAACCAACGCCAGACGCATAAAATACAATAAAAATGCAACAGTTTTTCCATCGTATAGTATGAGTAATTGCAACGTGTGTGAAGGTAATGATCATTTCGACGTTTCGGGCATTCTAGACTTAACTCTGAGGCATTGCTCCACCAGATCGAAGAGTTATGGCCTTAGAAGTCAACGCCAGAAGCATTCAATACAATAAAAGTACAACAGTTTTTCCATCGTATAGCATGAATAATCGCAACCAGTGTGAAGGTAATGGCCATTTCTACGTTTCGGGCAACCTAGGCTTCACTCTAGGGCGTTGCTCTACCAGGTGGAATAACTAGGGACTTAGAATTCAACACCAGAAGCATAAACTACAATAAAAATACAACAGTTTTTCCATAGTATAACAGGAATAATTGCAACCAGTGTGAAAGTAATTGTCATTTCTACGTTCCGGCCAACATAGGCTTGACGCTAGGGCGTTGCTCCACCAGATCGAATAGATAGCGCCTAACAACATAACGCCAGACGCATAAAATACAATAAAAATACAACAGTTTTTCCATCGTATAAAACGAATAATTGCAACCAGTGTCACGGTTTTGGTTATATCTCCGTTCCGGGCAACCTAGGCTAGACTCTAGGGCGTTGCTCCACCAGATCGAATAGGTAGGGCTATAGAAGTCAACGCCCGAAGCATAAAATACAATATAAATACAACAGTTTGACCTTCGTATATAATGTATATTTGTAAACAGTGTGAAAGTAATGGTCATTTCTACGCCCCGGCAACCTAGGCATCACTCTAGGGCGATGCTCCACCAGATCGAATAGCTAGGGAGTGAGAATTCTACGCCAGAATAACAAAATACATTATAAGTACAACAGTTTTTCCATCGTATAAAATGAATAATTCCAAAAAGTGTGAAATTAATGGTCATTTCTATGATCCAGGCAACCTAGGCTTCAGTCTAGGGCGTTGCTCCACCAGATCGAATAGCTAGGGACTATGAAGTCAACGCCTGGAGCATAAAATACAATATAAATACAGCAGTTTTCCCATCCTATAACAGGAATGACTGCAGCCATTGTGAAGGTACTTGTCATTTCTACGTTCCGGCAACCTAGGCTTCACTCTAGGGCGTTGCTCCACCAGATCGAATAGCTACGGCCTAAGAAGTCAACGCCAGAAGCATAAAACACAATATAAATACAACAGCTCTTCCATCGTATGACAGGAATAACTGCAACCATTGTGAAGCTACTTGTCATTAATACGTTCCGGGCAACATAGGCTTCACTCTAGGGCGTTGCTCCACCAGATCGAATAGCTAAAGCCTCAGAAGTCAACGCCAGAAGCACCGAATACAATATAGATACAACAGTTTTTGCATCGTATAAAATCAATAATTGCAAAGAGTGTGTAAGTAATGATCATTTCTACGTTCCAGGCAACCTAGGCTTCGCTCTAGGGCGTTGAACCACCAGATCGAATAGCTAGCGACTTAGAAGTCAACGCCAGAAGCATAAAATACAATAAAAATACAAGAGTTTTTCCATCGTATAACACGAATAATTGCAACCAGTGTGACGGGAATGGTCATTTCTACATTTCGGGCAACCTAGGCTTCACCCTAGGGCGTTGCTCCACCAGATTGAATAGCTACGGCCATAGAAGTCAGCGCCAGAAGCATAAAATACAATATAAATACAACAGTTTTTGCATCGTATAAAATGAATAATTGCAAACAGCGTGAAAGTAATGATCATTTCCACGTTCCGGGCAACCTAGGCTTCACTCTAGGTCGTTGCTCCACCGGGTCGAATAGTTAAGGCCTTAGAAGTCAGCGCCCCAAGCATAAAACACAATATGAATTCAACACTTTTTCCATCGTATAACACTAATAATTGCAACCAGTGTGAAAGTGAGAGTCATTTCTACTTTCCGCGCAACCTAGGCATCTCTCTAGGGCGTTGCTCCTCCAGATCGAATAGCTAGGGCCTTAGATGTCTACGTCAGGAGCATAAAATACAATAAAGATACAACAGTTTTTCCATCGTATGAAATGAATGATTGCAACCAGTGTGAATGTAATGGTCATTTCTACGTTGCGGGCAACCTAGGCTTCACTCTACGGCGTTGCTCCACCAGATCGAATAGTTAGAGCCTAAGAAGTCAACGCCAGAAGCATAAAATACAAAATAAATACAACAGTTTTTCCATCGTATAAAACGAATAATTGCAACCGGTGTGAAAGTTATGGTTATTTCTACGTTCCGGGCAACCTAGGCTTCACTCTAGGGCGTTGCTCCACCAGATCGTATAGTTAGGGCCTTAGAACTCAACGCACGAAGCATAAAATACAATATAAGTACAACAGCTTGACCATCGTATATAATGTATATTTGCAAACAGTGTGAATGTAATGGTCATTTCTACGTACCGGGCAACCTAGGCATCACTCTAGGGCGATGCTCCACCAGATCAAATAGCTAGGGACTGAGAATTCAACGCCAGAATAACAAAATACACTATAAGTACAACAGTTTTTGCATCGTATAAAGTCAATAATTGCATAGAGTGTCTAAGTAATGATCATTTCTACGTTCCGGGCAACCTAGGCTTCGCTCTAGGGCGTTGAACCACCAGTTCGAATAGCTAGCGACTTAGAAGTCAAAGCCAGAAGCATAAAATACAAAATAAATGCAACACTTTTTCCATCGTATAACACTAATAATTGCAACCAGTGTGAAAGTGATAGTCATTTCTACTTTCCGCGCAACCTAGGCTTCACTCTACGGCGTTGCTCCACCAGATCGAATAGTTAGAGCCTAAGAAGTCAACGCCAGAAGCATAAAATACAAAATAAATGCAACAGTTTTTCAATCGTATAAAACGAGTAATTGCAACCGGTGTTATAGTTATGGTTATTCCTACGTTCCGGGCAACCTAGGCTTCAGTCTAGGGCGTTGCTCCACCAGATCGAATAGCTAGGGACTATGAAGTCAACGCCTGGAGCATAAAATACAATATAAATACAGCAGTTTTCCCATCCTATAACAGGAATGACTGCAGCCATTGTGAAGGTACTTGTCATTTCTACGTTCCGGCAACCTAGGCTTCACTCTAGGGCGTTGCTCCACCAGATCGAATAGCTACGGCCTAAGAAGTCAACGCCAGAAGCATAAAACACAATATAAATACAACAGCTCTTCCATCGTATGACAGGAATAACTGCAACCATTGTGAAGCTACTTGTCATTAATACGTTCCGGGCAACATAGGCTTCACTCTAGGGCGTTGCTCCACCAGATCGAATAGCTACAGCCTCAGAAGTCAACGCCAGAAGCACCGAATACAATATAGATACAACAGTTTTTGCATCGTATAAAATCAATAATTGCAAAGAGTGTGTAAGTAATGATCATTTCTACGTTCCAGGCAACCTAGGCTTCGCTCTAGGGCGTTGAACCACCAGATCGAATAGCTAGCGACTTAGAAGTCAACGCCAGAAGCATAAAATACAATAAAAATACAAGAGTTTTTCCATCGTATAACACGAATAATTGCAACCAGTGTGACGGGAATGGCCATTTCTACGTTTCGTGCAACATAGGCTTCACTCTAGGGCGTTGCTCCACCAGATCGAACAGCTACAGCCTTAGAAGTCACGCCTGAAGCATAAAATACAATAAAAATACAACAGTTTTTTCATCGTATAACAGGAATAATTGCAACAAGCGTGAAGGTAATGGTCATTTCTACGTTCCGGCAATCTAGGCATCACTCTAGGGCGTTGATTCACCAGATCGAATAGTTAGGTCCTAAGAAGTCTACGTCAGAAGCATAAAATACAAAATAAATACAACAGCTTGACCGTCGTATATAATGTATATTTGCAAACAGTGTGAAAGTAATGGCCATTTATATGTACCGTGCAACCTAGGCTTCACTCTAGGGCGTTGCTCCACCAGATCGAATAGTTAGGGCCTACGAGGTCAACGCCAGAAGCATAAAATACAATAAAAATACAACAGTCCTTCCATCGTATAACAGGAATAATTGCAACCGGTGTGAAACTAATGGTCATTTTTACGTTCTGGCCAACATAGGCTTCACTCTTGGACGTTGCCCTACCAGATCGTATAGTTAGGACCATAGAAGTCAAAGCCAGAAGCAGAAAATACAATAAAAATACAACAGCTTTTCCATCGTATAACGGGAATAATTGTAACCAGTGTGAAAGATATGGTCATTTCTACGATCCGTGCAACCTAGGCTTCACTATAGGGCGTTGTACCACCAGATCGAATAGTTAGGGCCTAAGAAGTCAACGCCAGAGGCATCAAATACAATAAAAATCCAACAGTTTGTCCATCGTATAACAGGACTGACTGCAGCAAGCGTGAAGGTAATGGTCATTTCTACGTTCCGAGCAACATAGGCTTCACCCTAGGGCGTTGCTCCACCAGATCCAATAGTTAGGGCCTTAGAAGCCAACGCCCGAAGCATAAAATACATGAAGACGGAACAGTTTTTCCATCGTATAGCAGTAATAATTGCAACCAGTGTGAAAGTGATGGTCATTTCTACGACCCGGGCAACCCAGGTTTCTCTCTAGGGCGTTACTCGACCACATTGAATAGCTACGGCCGTAGAAGTCAACGCCAGAAGCATAAAATACAATATAAATACAACAGTTTTTCCGTCTTATAAAACGAATAATTGCAACCAGTGTGAAAGATATGGTCATTTCTACGTTCCGGGCAACATAGGCTTCACACTAGGGCGTTGCTCCACCACATCGAATAGCTACGGCCTTAGAAGTCAACGCCTGAAGCATAAAATGCAATAAAAATACAACAGTTTTTTCATCGTATAACAGGAATAATTGCAGGAAGCATGAAGGTAATGGTCATTTCTACGTTCCGGGCAACATAGGCTTCACTCTAAGGTGTTTCTCTACCAGATCGAATAGTTAGGGCCTAAGAAGTCAACGCCAGAAGCATAAAATACATTAAAAATACAACAGTCCTTCCATCGTATAACAGGAATAATTGCAACCAGTGTGAAGGTAATGGTATGTTCTACGTTCCGGGCAACCTAGGCTTCACTCTAGGGCGGTTCTCCACCAGATCAAATAGTTAGGTCCTAAGAAGTCAACGCCAGAAGCATAAAATACAATATAAATGCAACAGATTTTCCATCGTATATAATGTGTATTTGCAAACAGTGTGAAAGTAATGGTCATTTCTACGTTCCGGGCAACCTAGGCTTCACTCTAGGGCGTTGTTCCACCAGATCGAATAGTTAGGGCCTAAGAAGTCAACGCCAGAAGCATAAAATACAATAAAAATACAACAGTCCTTCCATCGTATAACAGGAATAATTGCAACCAGTGTGAAACTAATGGTCATTTCTACGACCCAGCCAACATAGGCTTCACTCTTGGCCGTTGCCCTACCAGATCGAATAGCCAGGACCATAGAAGTCAAAGCCAGAAGCATAAAATACAATAAAAATACAACAGTCCTTCCACCGTATAACAGTAATAATTGCAAACGGTGTGAAACTAATGGTCATTTCTACGTTCCGGCCAACATAGGCTTCACTCTTGGACGTTTTCCTACCAGATCGAATAGCTAGGACCATAGAAGTCAAAGCCAGAAGCAGAAAATACAATAAAAATACAACAGCTTTTCCATCGTATAACGGGAATAATTGTAACCAGTGTGAAAGATATGGTCATTTCTACGATCCGTGCAACCTAGGCTTCACTATAGGGCGTTGTACCACCAGATCGAATAGTTAGGGCCTAAGAAGTCAACGCCAGAAGCATAAAATACAATAAAAATACAACAGTCCTTCCATCGTATAACAGGAATAATTGCAACCAGTGTGAAAGTGATGGTCATTTCTACGTTCCCGGCAAGATAGGCTTCACCCTAGGACGCTGTTCCACCAAATCGAATAGATAGGGCCTAAGAAGTCAACGCCAGAAGCATAAAGTACAATATAAATACAACAGCTTTTCCATCGTATAAAACGAATAATAGCAACCAGTGTGAAAGTTATGGCCATTTCTACGTTCCGGGCGACTTAGGCTTCACTCTAGGGCGTTGCTCCACCAGAGCGAATAGTTAGGGCCTAAGGAGTCAACGCCAGAAGTATAAAATACAATAAAAATACAACAGTCCTTCCATCGTATAACAGGAATAATTGCAACCAGTGCGAAACTAATGGTCATTTCTACGTTCCGGCCAACATAGGCTTCACTCTTGGACGTTGTCCTACCAGATCGAAAAGCTAGGACAATAGAAGTCAAAGCCAGAAGCAGAAAATACAATAAAAATACAACAGCTGTTCCATCTTATAACGGGAATAATTGCATCCAGTGTGAAAGTGGTGGTCATTCCTACGTTCCGGGCAAGCTAGGCTTCACTCTAGGGCATTGTTCGACCAGATCTAATAGCTACTGCTTAAGAAGACAACGCCAGCAGCATAAAATACAACAGTCATTCCATCGTATAACAGGAATAATTGCAACCAGTGTGAAAGTAATGGCCATTTCTACGCTGCGGGCATCCTAGACTTAACTCTGAGGCATTGCTCCACCAGATCGAATACATAGGGCCTTAGAAGTCAACGCCAGAAGCATAAAGTACAATAAAAATGCAACAGCTTGTCCATCGTATAACAGGAATAATTGCAACCAGTGTGTAAGTAATGGTCATTTCTACGTTCCGGTCAACCTAGGATTCGCTTTAGGGCCTTGTTCCACCAGATCGAATAGTTAGGGCCTAAGAAGTCAACGCCAGAAGCATAAAATACAATAAAAATAAAACAGTCCTTCCATCGTATAACAGGAATAATTGCAACCAGTGTGAAGGTGATGGTCATTTCTACGTTCCGGGCAAGATAGGCTTTACCCTAGGGCGCTGTTCCACCAAATCGAATAGTTAGGGCGTAAGAAGTCAACGCCAGAAGCATAAAATACAATATAAATACACCAGCATTTCTATCGTATAAAACGAATAATAGCAACCAGTGTGAAAGTTATGGCCGTTTCTACGTTCCGGGCGACTTAGGCTTCGCTCTAGGGGGTTGCTCCACCAGATAGAATAGTTAGGGCCTAAGAAGTCAACGCCAGAAGCATAAAATTCAATAAAAATACAACAGTCCTTCCATCGTGTAACAGGAATAATTGCAACCAGTGTGAAACTAATGGTCATTTCTACGTTCCGGCCAACATAGGCTTCACTCTTGGACGTTGTCCTACCAGATCGAATAGCTAGGACAATAGAAGTCAAAGCCAGAAGCAGAAAATACAGTAAAAAGACAACAGCTTTTCCATCTTATAACGGGAATAATTGCAACCAGTGTGAAAGTGGTGTTCATTCCTAGGATCCGGGCAAGCTAGGCTTCACTCTAGGGCGTTGTTCGACCAGATCGAATAGCTAGGGCCTAAGAAGTCAACGACAGAAGCATAAAATACAACAGTCATTCCATCGTATAACAGGAATAATTCCAACCAGTGTGAAAGTAATGGCCATTTCTACGCTGCGGGCATCCTAGACTTAACTCTGAGCCATTGCTCCACCAGATCGAATACATAGGGCCTTAGAAGTCAACGCAGAAGCATAAAGTACAATAAAAATCCAACAGTTTGTCCATCGTATAACAGGACTGATTGCAGCAAGCGTGAAGGTAATGGTCATTTCTACGTTCCGAGCAACATAGGCTTCACCCTAGGGCGTTGCTCCACCAGATCCAATAGTTAGGGCCTTAGAAGCCAACGCCCGAAGCATAAAATACATGAAGACGGAACAGTTTTTCCATCGTATAGCAGTAATAATTGCAACCAGTGTGAAAGTGATGGTCATTTCTACGACCCGGGCAACCCAGGTTTCTCTCTAGGGCGTTACTGGACCACATTGAATAGCTACGGCCGTAGAAGTCAACGCCAGAAGCATAAAATACAATATAAATACAACAGTTTTTCCGTCTTATAAAACGAATAATTGCAACCAGTGTGAAAGATATGGTCATTTCTACGTTCCGGGCAACATAGGCTTCACACTAGGGCGTTGCTCCACCACATAGAATAGCTACGGCCTTAGAAGTCAACGCCTGAAGCATAAAATGCAATAAAAATACAACAGTTTTTTCATCGTATAACAGGAATAATTATAGGAAGCATGAAGGTAATGGTCATTTCTACGTTCCGGGCAACATAGGCTTCACTCTAAGGTGTTTCTCTACCAGATCGAATAGTTAGGGCCTAAGAAGTCAACGCCAGAAGCATAAAATACATTAAAAATACAACAGTCCTTCCATCGTATAACAGGAATAATTGCAACCAGTGTGAAGGTAATGGTATGTTCTACGTTCCGGGCAACCTAGGCTTCACTCTAGGGCGGTTCTCCACCAGATCAAATAGTTAGGTCCTAAGAAGTAAACGCCAGAAGCATAAAATACAATATAAATGCAACAGATTTTCCATCGTATATAATGTGTATTTGCAAACAGTGTGAAAGTAATGGTCATTTCTACGTTCCGGGCAACCTAGGCTTCACTCTAGGGCGTTTTTCCACCAGATCGAATAGTTAGGGCCTAAGAAGTCAACGCCAGAAGCATAAAATACAATCAAAATACAACAGTCCTTCCATCGTATAACAGGAATAATTGCAACCAGTGTGAAACTAATGGTCATTTCTACGATCCAGCCAACATAGGCTTCACTCTTGGACGTTGCCCTACCAGATCGAATAGCCAGGACCATAGAAGTCAAAGCCAGAAGCAGAAAATACAATAAAAATACAACAGCCTTTCCATCGTATAACGGGAATAATTGCAACAATTGTGAAAGAGATGGTCATTACTACGTTCCGGGAAACCTAGGCATCACTCTAGGGCGCTGGTCCACCAGACGCAATAGTTAGCGCCTAAGAAGTCAACGCCAGGAGCACCAAATACAAAATAAATACAACAGCTTTTCCATCGTATAAAACGAATAATAGCAACCAGTGTGAAAGTTATGGCCATTTCTACGTTCCGGGCGAATTAGGCTTCACTCTAGGGCGTTGTTCCACCAGATCGAATAGTTAGGGCCTAAGAAGTCAACGCCAGAAGCATAAAATACAATAAAAATACAACAGTCCTTCCATCGTATAACAGGAATAATTGCAACCAGTGTGAAACTAATGGTCATTTCTACGATCCAGCCAACATAGGCTTCACTCTTGGACGTTGCCCTACCAGATCGAATAGCCAGGACCATAGAAGTCAAAGCCAGAAGCAGAAAATACAATAAAAATACAACAGCCTTTCCATCGTATAACGGGAATAATTGCAACAATTGTGAAAGAGATGGTCATTACTACGTTCCGGGAAACCTAGGCATCACTCTAGGGCGCTGGTCCACCAGACGCAATAGTTAGCGCCTAAGAAGTCAACGCCAGGAGCATAAAATACAATAAAAATACAACAGTCCTTCCATCGTATAACAGGAATAATTGCAACCAGTGTGAAACTAATGGTCATTTCTACGATCCAGCCAACATAGGCTTCACTCTTCGACGTTGCGCTACCAGATCGAATAGCCAGGACCATAGAAGTCATAGCCAGAGGCAGAAAATACAATAAAAATACAACAGCCTTTCCATCGTATAACGGGAATAATTGCAACAATTGTGAAAGGGATGGTCATTACTACGTTCCGGGAAGCCTAGGCTTCACTCTAGGGCGCTGGTCCACCAGACGCAATAGTTAGCGCCTAAGAGGTCAACGCCAGGAGCACCAAATACAAAATAAATACAACAGTTTTTCCATCGTATAACAGGAGTAATTGCAACCAGTGCGAAACTAATGGTCATTTCTACGTTCCGGCGAACATAGGCTTCACTCTTGGACGTTGTCCAACCAGATCGAAAAGCTAGGACAATAGAAGTCAAAGCCAGAAGCAGAAAATACAAAAAAAATACAACAGCTTTTCCATCTTATAACGGGAATAATTGCATCGAGTGTGAAAGAGGTGGTCATTCCTACGTTCCGGGCAAGCTAGGCTTCACTCTAGGGCATTGTTCGACCAGATCTAATAGCTACTGCTTAAGAAGACAACGCCAGCAGCATAAAATACAACAGTCATTCCATCGTATAACAGGAATAATTGCAACCAGTGTGAAAGTAATGGCCATTTCTACGCTGCGGGCATCCTAGACTTAACTCTGAGGCATTGCTCCACCAGATCGAATACATAGGGCCTTAGAAGTCAACGCCAGAAGCATAAAGTACAATAAAAATGCAACAGCTTGTCCATCGTATAACAGGAATAATTGCAACCAGTGTGTAAGTAATGGTCATTTCTACGTTCCGGTCAACCTAGGATTCGCTTTAGGGCCTTGTTCCACCAGATCGAATAGTTAGGGCCTAAGAAGTCAACGCCAGAAGCATAAAATACAATAAAAATAAAACAGTCCTTCCATCGTATAACAGGAATAATTGCAACCAGTGTGAAGGTGATGGTCATTTCTACGTTCCGGGCAAGATAGGCTTTACCCTAGGGCGCTGTTCCACCAAATCGAATAGTTAGGGCGTAAGAAGTCAACGCCAGAAGAATAAAATACAATATAAATACAACAGCATTTCTATCGTATAAAACGAATAATAGCAACCAGTGTGAAAGTTATGGCCGTTTCTACGTTCCGGGCGACTTAGGCTTCGCTCTAGGGGGTTGCTCCACCAGATAGAATAGTTAGGGCCTAAGAAGTCAACGCCAGAAGCATAAAATTCAATAAAAAAACAACAGTCCTTCCATCGTATAACAGGAATAATTGCAACCAGTGTGAAACTAATGGTCATTTCTACGATCCAGCCAACATAGGCTTCACTCTTCGACGTTGCCCTACCAGATCGAATAGCAAGGACCATAGAAGTCAAAGCCAGAGGCAGAAAATACAATAAAAATACAACAGCCTTTCCATCGTATAACGGGAATAATTGCAACAATTGTGAAAGGGATGGTCATTACTACGTTCCGGGAAACCTAGGCTTCACTCTAGGGCGCTGGTCCACCAGACGCAATAGTTAGCGCCTAAGAGGTCAACGCCAGGAGCACCAAATACAAAATAAATACAACAGTTTTTCCATCGTATAACAGGAATAATTGCAACCACTGTGAAAGATGTGGTCATTTCTGCGATCCGTGCAACCTAGGCTTCACTCTAGGGCGTTGTTCCACCAGATCGAATAGTTAGGGCCTAAGAAGTCAACGCCAGAAGCATAAAATACAATAAAAATACAACAGTTTTTCCATCGTATAACAGGAATAATTGCAACCAGTGTGAAAGTGGTGGTCATTTCTACGTTCCGGGCAAGCTAGGCTTCACTCTAGGGCGTTGGTCCACCAGATCGAATAGCTACGGCCTTAGAAGTCAACGCCAGAAGCATAAAATACAATATAAATACAACACCTTTTCCATCGCTTAAAGTGAATAATTGCTACCAGTGTGAAATTTATGGTCTTTTCTACGTTCCGGGCAACCTAGGTTTTACTCTGGGGCGTTGCTCCACCACATCCAATAGCTACGGCCTTCGAAGTCAACGCCAGAAGTATAAAATACAATATAAGTAAAACAGTTTTTCCACCGTATAAAATGAATAATTCATACATTGTGAAAGTAACGGTCATTTCTACCTTCCGGGCAACGTAGGCTTCACTCTAGGGCGTTTCTCCACCAGATCGAATAGTCAGGGCCTAAGAAGTAAACGCCAGAAGCATAAAATACGACAGTCCTTCCCTCGTATAACAGGAATAATTGCAACCAGTGTGAAAGTAATGGCCATTTCTACGCTGCGGGCATCCTAGACTTAACTCTGAGCTATTGCTCCACCAGATCGAATACATAGGGCCTTAGAAGTCAACGCGAGAAGCATAAAGTACAATAAAAATGCAACGGCTTGTACATCGTATAACAGGAATAATTGCAACCAGTGTGAAAGATATTGTCATTTCTACGTTCCGGGCAACCTAGGATGCCCTCCAGGGCGTTGTTCCACCAGAACGAATAGTTAGGGCCTAAGAAGTCAACGCCAGAAGCATAAAATGCAGCATAAATACAACAGCCTTTCCATCGTATAACGGGAATAATTGCAACAATTGTGAAAGAGATGGTCATTACTACGTTCCGGGAAACCTAGGCTTCACTCTAGGGCGCTGGTCCACCAGACGCAATAGTTAGCGCCTAAGAAGTCAACGCCAGGACCACCAAATACAAAATAAATACAACAGTTTTTCCATCGTATAACAGGAATAATTGCAACCATTGTGAAAGATGTGGTCATTTCTACGATCCGTGCAACCTAGGCTTCACTCTAGGGCGTTGTTCCACCAGATCGAATAGTTAGGGCCTAAGAAGTCAACGCCAGAAGCATAAAATACAATATAAATACAACACCTTTTCCATCGCTTAAAATGAATAATTGCTACCAGTGTGAAATTTATGGTCTTTTCTACGTTCCGGGCAACCTAGGTTTTACTCTGGGGCGTTGCTCCACCACATCCAATAGCTACGGCCTTCGAAGTCAACGCCAGAAGTATAAAATACAATATAAGTAAAACAGTTTTTCCACCGTATAAAATGAATAATTCAGACATTGTGAAAGTAACGGTCATTTCTACCTTCCAGGCAACGTAGGCTTCACTCTAGGGCGTGTCTCCACCAGATCGAATAGTCAGGGCCTAAGAAGTAAACGCCAGAAGCATAAAATACAACAGTGCTTCCCTCGTATAACAGGAATAATTGCAACCAGTGTGAAGGTAATGGCCATTTCTACGCTGCGGGCATCCTAGACTTAACTCTGAGCTATTGCTCCACCAGATCGAATACATAGGGCCTTAGAAGTCAACGCGAGAAGCATAAAGTACAATAAAAATGCAACGGCTTGTACATCGTATAACAGGAATAATTGCAACCAGTGTGAAAGATATTGTCATTTCTACGTTCCGGGCAACCTAGGATGCCCTCCAGGGCGTTGTTCCACCAGAACGAATAGTTAGGGCCTAGGAAGTCAACGCCAGAAGCATAAAATGCAGCATAAATACAACAGCCTTTCCATCGTATAACGGGAGTAATTGCAACAATTGTGAAAGAGATGGTCATTACTACGTTCCGGGAAACCTAGGCTTCACTCTGGGGCGCTGGTCCACCAGACGCAATAGTTAGCGCCTAAGAAGTCAACGCCAGGAGCACCAAATACAAAATAAATACAAAAGTTTTTCCATCGTATAACAGGATTAATTGCAACCAGTGTGAAAGATGTGGTCATTTCTACGATCCGTGCAACCTAGGCTTCACTCTAGGGCGTTGTTCCACCAGGTCGAATAGTTAGGGCCTAAGAAGTAAACGCCAGAAGCATAAAATACAATAAAAATACAACAGTCCTTCCACCGTATAACAGGAATAATTGCAACCAGTGTGAAACTAATGGTCATTTCTACGTTCCGGCCAACATAGGCTTCACTCTTGGACGTTGTCCTACCAGATCGAATAGCTAGGACAATAGAAGTCAAAGCCAGAAGCAGAAAATACAGTAAAAATACAACAGCTTTTCCATCTTATAACGGGAATAATTGCAACCAGTGTGAAAGTGGTGGTCATTCCTAGGATCCGGGCAAGCTAGGCTTCACTCTAGGGCGTTGTTCGACCAGATCGAATAGCTAGGGCCTAAGAAGTCAACGACAGAAGCATAAAATACAACAGTCATTCCATCGTATAACAGGAATAATTCCAACCAGTGTGAAAGTAATGGCCATTTCTACGCTGCGGGCATCCTAGACTTAACTCTGAGCCATTGCTCCACCAGATCGAATACATAGGGCCTTAGAAGTCAACGCCAGAAGCATAAAATACAATATAAATACAACAGTTTTTCCGTCTTATAAAACGAATAATTGCAACCAGTGTGAAAGATATGGTCATTTCTACGTTCCGGGCAACATAGGCTTCACACTAGGGCGTTGCTCCACCACATCGAATAGCTACGGCCTTAGAAGTCAACGCCTGAAGCATAAAATGCAATAAAGATACAACAGTTTTTTCATCGTATAACAGGAATAATTGCAGGAAGCATGAAGGTAGTGGTCATTTCTACGTTCCGGGCAACATAGGCTTCACTCTAAGGTGTTTCTCTACCAGATCGAATAGTTAGGGCCTAAGAAGTCAACGCCAGAAGCATAAAGTACAATAAAAATGCATCAGCTTGTCCATCGTATAACAGGAATAATTGCAACCAGTGTGTAAGTAATGGTCATTTCTACGTTCCGGGCAACCTAGGATTCGCTTTAGGGCCTTGTTCCGCCACATCGAATAGCTACGGCCTTAGAAGTCAACGCCTGAAGCATAAAATGCAATAAAAATACAACAGTTTTTTCATCGTATAACAGGAATAATTGCAGGAAGCATAAAGGTAATGGTCATTTCTACGTTCCGGGCAACATAGGCTTCACTCTAAGGTGTTTCTCTACCAGATCGAATAGTTAGGGCCTAAGAAGTCAACGCCAGAAGCATAAAATACATTAAAAATACAACAGTCCTTCCATCGTATAACAGGAATAATTGCAACCAGTGTGAAGGTAATGGTATGTTCTACGTTCCGGGCAACCTAGGCTTCACTCTAGGGCGGTTCTCCACCAGATCAAATAGTTAGGTCCTAAGAAGTCAACGCCAGAAGCATAAAATACAATATAAATACAACACATTTTCCATCGTATATAATGTATATTTGCAGACATTGTGAAAGTAAAGGTCATTTCTACGTTCCGGTCAACCTAGGCGTCACCCTAGGGCGTTGCTCCACCAGATCGAATAGTTAGGGCCTAAGAAGTCAACGCCCGAAGCATAAAATGCAAAATAAATATAACAGTTTTTCCATTGTATAAAACGAATAACTGTAACCAGTGTGAAAGTACTGGTCATTTCTACGTTCCGGGTAACCTAGGTTTCACCCTAGGTCGTTGATCCACCAGATCGTATATCTATGGACTTAGAATTCAACGCCAGAAGGATAAAATACAATATAAGTACAACAGTTTTTCCATCGTATAAAATGAATAATTGCAGACATTGTGAAAGTAATGGTCATTTCTACGTTCCGGGCAACCTAGGCGTCACCCTAGGGCGTTGCTCCACCACATCTAATAGGTACGGCCTTAGAAGTCAACGCCAGAAGCATAAAATAGAATATAAATACAACGGCTTTCCCATCGTATAAAACGAATAACTGCAAACAGTGTGAAAGTAATGGTCATTTCTACGTTCCGGGGATCCTAGGCGTCACTCTAGGGCGTTGCTCCACCATATCTAATAGCTAAGGCCTTACAAGTCAACGCCAGGAGCATAAAATACAATAAAAATGCCACAGTTTTTCCATCGTATAGCATGACTAATTGCAAAAAGTGCGAAAGTAATGATCATTTCGACTTTTCTGGCATCCTAGGCTTAACTCTGAGACGTTGCTCCACCAGTTCGAAGAGTTAGGGTCTTAGAAGTTAACGCCATAAGCATAAACTACAAAATAAATGCAACAGTCTTTCCATCGTATAAAGCGTATAATTGCAACCTGTGTGAAGGTTATGGTCATATCTACGTTCCGGGCAACCTAGGCTTCACTGTAGGGTGTTGTTCCACCAGATCGAATAGGTAGTGCCATAGAAGTCAACGCCCGAAGCATAATATACAATAAATATACAAGAGTTTTTCCATGGTATAACAGGAATAATTGCAACCAGTGTGAAAGTGATGGACATTTCTACGTTCCGGGCAACCTAGGCTTCACTCTAGGGCGCTGTTCCACCAGATCGAAATGTTAGGGCCTAAGAAGTCAACGCAAGAGGCATAATATACAATATAAATATAACAGTTTTTCCATCGTATAAAACGAATAATAGCAATCAGTGTGATAGTTATGGTCATTTCTACGTTCCGGGCTACCTAGGCTGCACTCTAGGGAGTTGCTCCACCTGATCGCATAGTTAGGGCCTTAGAAGTCAACGCCCGAAGCATAAAATACAATAAAGATGCAACAGTTTTTCCATCGTATAACAGGAATAATTGCACCCAGTGTGAATGTAATGGTCATTTCTACGTTCGGGCAACCTAGGCTTCACTCTACGGCGTTGCTCCACCAGTTCGAATAGTTAGGTCCTTAGAAGTCAACGCCAGAAGCATAAAATACGATATGAATACAACAGCTGTTCCATCGTATAAAAGGAATAATTGCAAACAGTGTGAAAGTAATGGTCATTTCTACGTTCCGGGCAACCTAGGCTTCACTCTACGGCGTCGTTCCACCAGGTCGAATAGTTAGGGCCTAAGAAGTCAACACCCGAGGAATAAAATACAAAATAAATACAACAGCCTTTACACCGTATAAAACCAATAATTGCAACCAGTGTGAAAGTTATGGTCTATTCTACGTTCCGGGCAACCTAGGCTTCACTGTATGGCGTTCTTCCACCACATCGAATAGCTACGGCCTCAGAAGTCCACGCCAGAAGCATAAAATACGATATAAATACAACAGCTTGTCAATCGTATAAAAGGAATAATTGCAAACAGTGTGAAAGTAATGGTCATTTCTACGTTCCGGGCAACCTAGGCTTCACTCTACGGCGTTGTTCCACCAGGTCGAACAGTTAGGGCCTAAGAAGTCAACACCAGAAGAATAAAATACAAAATAAATACAACAGCCTTTACACCGTATAAAACCAATAATTGCAACCTGTGTGAAGCTCATGGTCATATCTACGTTCCGGGCAACCTAGGCTTCACTGTCGGGCGTTGCTCCACCAGATCGAATAGTTAGGCCCTAAGAAGTCAACGCCCGTAGCATAAAATACGATATAAATACAACAGCATTTCCATCGTATTAAATGAATAATTGCAAACAGTGTGAAAGTAGTGGTCATTTATACGTTCTGGGCAACCTAGGCTTCACTGTATGGCGTTCTTCCACCGCATCGAATAGCTACGGCCTCAGAAGTCCACGTCTCAAGCATCAAATACAATAAAAATACAACAGTCTTTTCATCGCATAACAGGAATAATTGCAACAAGCGTGAAAGTAATGATCATTTCGGCGTTTCCGGCATCCTAGACTTAACTCTGAGGCATTGCTCCACCGGATCGAATAATTAGGACCTGAGAAGTCAACGCCCGAAGCATAAAATACAAAATAAATAGAACGGTTTTTCCATTGTATAAAACGAATAATTGCTACGAGTGTAAAAGCTATGGTCATTTCTACGTTCCGGGCAACCTAGGCTTCACCCTAGGGCGTTGTTCCACCAGATCGAATAGTTAGGGCCTAAGAAGTGAACGCCAGAAGCATAAAATGCAATAAAAATACAACAGCTTTTCCATCGTATGGCAGGAATAATTTGCAACCAGTGTGATAGTAGTGGTCATTTATACGTTCCGGGCAACCCAGGTTTCACTCCAGGGCGTTGGTCCACCAGATCGGATAGTTACGGCCTAAGAAGTCAACGCCAGAAGCATAAAATACGATAAAGATGCAACAGTTTCTCCATCGTATAAAACGAATAATTGCAAGCAGTGTGAAAGTAATGGTCATTTCTACGTTCCGGGCAACCTAGGCTTCACTCTACGGCGTTGTTCCACCAGATCGAATAGCTAAGGCCTAAGAAGTCAACGCCAGAAGCATAAAATACAAAATAAATAGAACAGTTTTTCCATCGTATAAAACGAATAGTTGCTACCGGTGTGAAAGTTATGGTCATTTCTACGTTCCGTGCAACCTATGCTTCACTCTAGGGCGGTTCTCTACCAGATTAAGTAGTAGGGCCTAAGAAGTCAATGCCAGAAGCATATAATACAATATAAATACAACAGCTTTTCCATCGTATATAATGTATATTTGCAAACAGTCTGAAAGGAATGGTCATTTCCATGTTCCGGGTAACCTAGTCTTCGCTCTAGGGCGTTGTTCCACCAGATCGAATAGTTAGGGCCTAAGAAGTCAACGCCAGAAGAATAAAATACAATATAAGTACAAAAGTTTTTCCATCGTATAAAATGAATAATTGCAAACATTGTGAAAATAATGGTCATTTCTACGTTCCGGGCAACCTAGGCGTCACTCTAGGGCGTTGCTCCACCATATCTAATAGCTACGGCCTTAGAAGTCAGCCCCAGATGAATAAAATACAATAAAGATGCCACAGCTTTTCCATCGTATAAAACGAATAATTGCAACCAGTGTGAAAGTTATGGTCATTTCTACTTTCCCCGCAACCTAGGCTTCACCCTAGGGCGTTGTTCCACCAGATCGAACAGCTAGGGCCTAAGAAGTCAAACCCAGAAGCATAAAATACAATATAAATATAACAGTCTTTCCATCGTATAAAACGAAAGGTAGCAACCAGTGTGAAAGTTATGGTCATTTCTAGGTTCCGGGCAACCTAGGCTTCATTCTAGGGCGTTGCTCCACCAGATCGAATAGTTAGGGCCTAAGAAGTCAACACCAGAAGAATAAAATACAATAAAAATACAACAGTCTTTCCATCCTATAACAGGAATAATTGCAACCCGTGTGAAAGTGATGGTCATTTCTACGTTCCAGGCAACCTAGGCTTCACTCTAGGGCGTTGTTCCACAGGATCGAATAATTAGGGCCTAAGAAGTCAACGCCAGAAGCATAAAATACAATATAAATACAACAGTTTTTCAATCGTATAAAACGAATAATTGCAACCAGTATGAAACTTATGGTCATTTCTACTTTCCGAGCAACCTAGGCTTCACCCTAGGGCTTTGCTCCAACAGATTGAATAGTTAGGGCCTTAGAAGTCAACGCCCGAAGCATAAAATACAAAATAAATACAACAGCCTTTACACGGTATAAAACCAATAATTGCAACCTGTGGGAAGGTTATGGTCATTTCTACGTTCCGGGCAACCCAGGTTTCACTCCAGGGAGTTGCTCCACCAGATCGAATAGTTACGGCCTAAGAAGTCAACGCCAGAAGCATAAAATACGATATAAATACAACAGCTTTTCCATCGTATAAAAGGAATAATTGCATACAGAGTGAAAGAAATGGTCATTTCTACGTTCGGGCAACCTAGGCTTCACTCTACGGCGTTGCTCCACCAGTTCGAATAGTTAGGTCCTTAGAAGTCAACGCCAGAAGCATAAAATACGATATGAATACAACAGCTGTTCCATCGTATAAAAGGAATAATTGCAAACAGTGTGAAAGTAATGGTCATTTCTACGTTCCGGGCAACCTAGGCTTCACTCTACGGCGTTGTTCCACCAGGTCGAATAGTTAGGGCCTAAGAAGTCAACACCCGAAGAATAAAATACAAAATAAATACAACAGCCTTTACACCGTATAAAACCAATAATTGCAACCAGTGTGAAAGTTATGGTCTATTCTACGTTCCGGGCAACCTAGGCTTCACTGTATGGCGTTCTTCCACCACATCGAATAGCTACGGCCTCAGAAGTCCACGCCAGAAGCATAAAATACGATATAAATACAACAGCTTGTCAATCGTATAAAAGGAATAATTGCAAACAGTGTGAAAGTAATGGTCATTTCTACGTTCCGGGCAACCTAGGCTTCACTCTACGGCGTTGTTCCACCAGGTCGAACAGTTAGGGCCTAAGAAGTCAACACCAGAAGAATAAAATACAAAATAAATACAACAGCCTTTACACCGTATAAAACCAATAATTGCAACCTGTGTGAAGCTCATGGTCATATCTACGTTCCGGGCAACCTAGGCTTCACTGTCGGGCGTTGCTCCACCAGATCGAAATGTTAGGGCCTAAGAAGTCAACGCCCGTAGCATAAAATACAATAAAAATACAACAGTCTTTTCATCGCATAACAGGAATGATTGCAACAAGCGTGAAAGTAATGATCATTTCGGCGTTTCCGGCATCCTAGACTTAACTCTGAGGCATTGCTCCACCGGATCGAATAATTAGGACCTGAGAAGTCAACGCCCGAAGCATAAAATACAAAATAAATAGAACGGTTTTTCCATTGTATAAAACGAATAATTGCTACGAGTGTAAAAGCTATGGTCATTTCTACGTTCCGGGCAACCTAGGCTTCACCCTAGGGCGTTGTTCCACCAGATCGAATAGTTAGGGCCTAAGAAGTGAACGCCAGAAGCATAAAATGCTATAAAAATACAACAGTCTTTCCATCGTATAGCAGGAATGATTTGCAACCAGTGTGATAGTAGTGGTCATTTCTACGTTCCGGGCAACCCAGGTTTGACTCCAGGGCGTTGCTCCACCAGATCGGATAGTTACGGCCTAAGAAGTCAACGCCAGAAGCATAAAATACGATAAAGATGCAACAGATTTTCCATCGTATAAAACGAATAATTGCAAGCAGTGTGAAAGTAATGGCCATTTCTACGTTCCGGGCAAGCTAGGCTTTACTCTACGGCGTTGTTCCACCAGATCGAATAGTTAAGGCCTAAGAAGTCAACGCCAGAAGCATAAAATACAAAATAAATAGAATGGTTCTTCCATTGTATAAAACGAATAATTGCTGCCAGTGTAAAAGCTATGGTCATTTCTACGTTCCGGGCAACCTAGGCTTCACCCTAGGGAGTTGTTCCACCAGATCGAATAGTTAGGGCCTAAGAACTGAACGCCAGAAGCATAAAATACGATATAAATACAACAGCTTTTCCATCGTATAAAAGGAATAATTGCAAACAGTGTGAAAGTAATGGTCATTTCTACGTTCTGGGCAACCTAGGCGTCACTCTAGTGCGTTGCTCCACCACATCTAATGGCTACGGCCTTAGACGACAACGACAGAAGCATAAAATACAATAAAGATGCAACAGCTTTTCCATCGTATAAAGCGAATAATTGCACCCAGTGTGAAAGTTATTGTCATTTCTACTTTCCGCGCAACCTAGGCTTCACCCTAGGGCGTTGCTCCAACAGATTGAATAGTCAGGACCTTAGAAGTTAATGTCCGAAGCATTAAATGCAATAAAAATACAACAGTTTTTCCATCATATAACAGGAATAATTGCAACAAGTTTGAAAGTGATGGTCATTTCTACGTTCCGGGCAACCTAGGTTTCACTCTAGGGCGTTGCTCCACCAGATCGAATAGTTAGAGCCTTAGAAGTCAACGCCAGAAGCATAAAATACGATATAAATACAACAGCTTTTCCATCGTATAAAAGGAATAATTGCAAACAGTGTGAAAGTAATGGTCATTTCTACGATCCGGGCAACCTAGGCTTCACTCTACGGCGTTGTTCCACCAGATCGAATAGTTAGGGCCTAAGAAGTCAACACCAGAAGCATAAAATACAATATAAATAGAACAGTTTTTCCATCGTATAAAACGAATAATAGCAACCAGTTTGAAAGTGATGGTCATTTCTACGTTCCGGGCAACCTAGGCTTAACTCTAGGGCGTTGCTCCACCAGATCCAATAGTTAGGGCCTTAGAAGTCAACGCCAGAATCATAAAATACAATAAAGATGCAACCGCTTTTCCATCGTATTAAACGAATACTTTCAACCAGTGTGAATGTTATGGTCATTTCTACATTCCGAGCAACCTAGGCTTCACTCTAGGGCGTTGATCCAACAGATTGAATAGTCAGGGCCTTAGAAGTCAACGCCAGAAGCATAAAATACAATATATATACAACAGATTTTCCATCGTATAAAACGAATGATTGCAACCAGTGTGAAAGTAATGGTCATTTCTACATTCCGAGCAACCTAGGCTTCACTCCAGGGCGCTGCTCCACCAGATCGAATAGTTAGGTCCTTAGATGTCAACGCCAGAAGCATAAAATACGATATAAATACAACAGCTTTTCCATCGTATAAAAGGAATAATTGCAAACAGTGTGAAAGTAATGGTCATTTCTACGATCCGTGCAACCTAGGCTTCACTCTACGGCGCTGTTCCACCAGATCGAATAGTTAGGGCCTAGGAAGTCAACGCCAGAAGCATAAAATACAATATAAATATAACAGTTTTTCCATCGTATAAAACGAATAATAGCAACCAGTGTGAAAGTTATGGTCATTTCTACGTTCCGGGCAACCTAGGCTTCACCCTAGGGCGTTGCTCCAACAGATTGAATAGTTAGGGACTTAGAAGTCAACGCCCCAACCATAAAATGCAAAAAAAATACGAGAGTGTTTCCATCATATAACAGGAATAATTGCAACCAGTTTGAATGTGATGGCCAATTCTACGTTCCGGGTAACCTAGGTTTCACTCCAGGGCGTTGCTCCACCAGATCGAATAGTTACGGCCTAAGATGTCAACGCCAGAAGCATAAAATACGATATAAATACAACAGATTTCCCATCGTATAAAACGAATAATTGCAACCAGTGTGAAAGTAATGGTCATTTCTACGATCGGGGCAACCTAGGCTTCACTCTATGGCGTTGTTTCACCAGATCGAATAGTTAGGGCCTAAGAAGTCAACGCCAGAAGCATAAAATACAATATAAATATAACAGTTTTTCCATCGTATAAAACGAATAATAGCAACCAGTGTGAAAGTTATGGTCATTTCTACGTACCGGGCAACCCAGGCTTCATTCTAGGGCGTTGCTCCACCAGATCAAACAGTTAGGGCCTTAGAAGTCAATGCCCGAAGCATAAAATGCAATAAAAATACAACAGTTTTTCCATCATATAACCGGAATAATTGCAACCAGTTTGAAAGTGATGGTCATTTCTACGTTCCGGGCAACCTAGGCTACACCCTGGGGCGTTGCTCCAACAGATGAATAGTTAGGGCCTTAGAAGTCAATGCCCGATGCATAAAATGCAATAAAAATACAACAGTTTTTCCGTCATATAACAGGAATAAGTGCAACCAGTTTGAAAGTGATGGTCATTTCTACGTTCCGGGAAACCTCGGCTTCACTCTAGGGAGTTGCTCCGCCAGATCGAATAGTTAGTGCATTAGAAGTCAAGGCCAGAAGCATAAAATACAATATAAATACAACAGTTTTTCCATCGTATAAAAAGGAATAATTGCAGCCAGTATGAAAGTTAACGTCATTTCTTCTTTCCGGGCAACCTAGGCTTCACCCTTGGGCGTTGCTCCAGCAGATTGAATAGTTAGGGCCTTAGAAGTCAACGCCGGAAGCATAAAATGCAATAAAAATACAACAGTTTTTCCATCGTATAAAAGGATTAATTGCAACCAGTTTGAAGGTGATGGTCATTTCTACGTTTCGGGCAACCTAGGCTTCACTCTAGGGCGTTGCTCCACCAGATCCAATAGTTAGGGCCTTAGAAGTCAACGCCAGAATCATAAAATACAATATAAATATAACAGTTTTTCCATCGTATAAAACGAATAATAGCAACCAGTGTGAAAGTAATGGTCATTTCTACGATCCGGGCAACCTAGGCTTCACTCTACGGCGTTGTTCCACCAGATCGAATAGTTATGGCCTAAGAAGTCAACGCCAGAAGCATAAAATACAATATAAATATAACAGTTTTTCCATCGTATAAAACGAATAATAGTAACCAGTGTGAAAGTTATGGTCATTTCTACGATCCGGGCAACCTAGGCTTCACTCTAGGGCGTTGATCCAACAGATTGAATAGTCAGGGCCTTAGAAGTCAACGCCAGAAGCATAAAATACAATATATATACAACAGATTTTCCATCGTATAAAACGAATGATTGCAACCAGTGTGAAAGTAATGGTCATTTCTACATTCCGAGCAACCTAGGCCTCACTCTAGGGCGCTGCTCCACCAGATCGAATAGTTAGGTCCTTAGATGTCAACGCCAGAAGCATAAAATACGATATAAATACAACAGCTTTTCCATCGTATAAAAGGAATAATTGCAAACAGTGTGAAAGTAATGGTCATTTCTACGATCCGTGCAACCTAGGCTTCACTCTACGGCGTTGTTCCACCAGATCGAATAGTTAGGGCCTAAGAAGTCAACGCCAGAAGCATAAAATACAATATAAATATAACAGTTTTTCCATCGTATAAAACGAATAATAGCAACCAGTGTGAAAGTTATGGTCATTTCTACGTTCCGGGCAACCTAGGCTTCACTCTAGGGAGTTGCTCCACCAGATCAAACAGTTAGGGCCTTAGAAGTCAACGCCCGAAGCATAAAATACAAAATAAATATAACAGTTTTTCCATCGTATAAAACGAATAATAGCAACCAGTTTGAAAGTGATGGTCATTTCTACGTTCCGGGCAACCTAGGCTTCACTCTAGGGCGTTGCTCCACCAGGTCGAATAGTTAGAGCCTTAGAAGTCAACGCCAGAAGCATAAAATACAATATAAGTACAACAGTTTTTCCATCGTATAAAATGAATAATTGCAAATATTGCGAAAGTAATGGTCATTCCACGTTCTGGGCAACCTAGGCGTCACTCTAGTGCGTTGCTCCACCACATCTAATGGCTACGGCCTTAGACGACAACGACAGAAGCATAAAATACAATAAAGATGCAACAGCTTTTCCATCGTATAAAGCGAATAATTGCACCCAGTGTGAAAGTTATTGTCATTTCTACTTTCCGCGCAACCTAGGCTTCACCCTAGGGCGTTGCTCCAACAGATTGAATAGTCAGGACCTTAGAAGTTAATGTCCGAAGCATAAAATGCAATAAAAATACAACAGTTTTTCCATCATATAACAGGAATAATTGCAACCAGTTTGAAAGTGATGGTCATTTCTACGTTCCGGGCAACCTAGGTTTCACTCTAGGGCGTTGCTCCACCAGATCGAATGGTTAGAGCCTTAGAAGTCAACGCCAGAAGCATAAAATACGATATAAATACAACAGCTTTTCCATCGTATAAAAGGAATAATTGCAAACAGTGTGAAAGTAATGGTCATTTCTACGATCCGGGCAACCTAGGCTTCACTCTACGGCGTTGTTCCACCAGATCGAATAGTTAGGGCCTAAGAAGTCAACACCAGAAGCATAAAATACAATATAAATAGAACAGTTTTTCCATCGTATAAAACGAATAATAGCAACCAGTTTGAAAGTGATGGTCATTTCTACGTTCCGGGCAACCTAGGCTTAACTCTAGGGCGTTGCTCCACCAGATCCAATAGTTAGGGCCTTAGAAGTCAACGCCAGAATCATAAAATACAATAAAGATGCAACCGCTTTTCCATCGTATTAAACGAATACTTTCAACCAGTGTGAATGTTATGGTCATTTCTACATTCCGAGCAACCTAGGCTTCACTCTAGGGCGTTGATCCAACAGATTGAATAGTCAGGGCCTTAGAAGTCAACGCCAGAAGCATAAAATACAATATATATACAACAGATTTTCCATCGTATAAAACGAATGATTGCAACCAGTGTGAAAGTAATGGTCATTTCTACATTCCGAGCAACCTAGGCTTCACTCCAGGGCGCTGCTCCACCAGATCGAATAGTTAGGTCCTTAGATGTCAACGCCAGAAGCATAAAATACGATATAAATACAACAGCTTTTCCATCGTATAAAAGGAATAATTGCAAACAGTGTGAAAGTAATGGTCATTTCTACGATCCGTGCAACCTAGGCTTCACTCTACGGCGCTGTTCCACCTGATCGAATAGTTAGGGCCTAGGAAGTCAACGCCAGAAGCATAAAATACAATATAAATATAACAGTTTTTCCATCGTATAAAACGAATAATAGCAACCAGTGTGAAAGTTATGGTCATTTCTACGTTCCGGGCAACCTAGGCTTCACCCTAGGGCGTTGCTCCAACAGATTGAATAGTTAGGGACTTAGAAGTCAACGCCCCAACCATAAAATGCAAAAAAAATACGAGAGTGTTTCCATCATATAACAGGAATAATTGCAACCAGTTTGAATGTGATGGCCAATTCTACGTTCCGGGTAACCTAGGTTTCACTCCAGGGCGTTGCTCCACCAGATCGAATAGTTACGGCCTAAGATGTCAACGCCAGAAGCATAAAATACGATATAAATACAACAGATTTCCCATCGTATAAAACGAATAATTGCAACCAGTGTGAAAGTAATGGTCATTTCTACGATCGGGGCAACCTAGGCTTCACTCTATGGCGTTGTTTCACCAGATCGAATAGTTAGGGCCTAAGAAGTCAACGCCAGAAGCATAAAATACAATATAAATATAACAGTTTTTCCATCGTATAAAACGAATAATAGCAACCAGTGTGAAAGTTATGGTCATTTCTACGTACCGGGCAACCCAGGCTTCATTCTAGGGCGTTGCTCCACCAGATCAAACAGTTAGGGCCTTAGAAGTCAATGCCCGAAGCATAAAATGCAATAAAAATACAACAGTTTTTCCATCATATAACCGGAATAATTGCAACCAGTTTGAAAGTGATGGTCATTTCTACGTTCCGGGCAACCTAGGCTACACCCTGGGGCGTTGCTCCAACAGATGAATAGTTAGGGCCTTAGAAGTCAATGCCCGATGCATAAAATGCAATAAAAATACAACAGTTTTTCCGTCATATAACAGGAATAAGTGCAACCAGTTTGAAAGTGATGGTCATTTCTACGTTCCGGGAAACCTCGGCTTCACTCTAGGGAGTTGCTCCGCCAGATCGAATAGTTAGTGCATTAGAAGTCAAGGCCAGAAGCATAAAATACAATATAAATACAACAGTTTTTCCATCGTATAAAAAGGAATAATTGCAGCCAGTATGAAAGTTAACGTCATTTCTTCTTTCCGGGCAACCTAGGCTTCACCCTTGGGCGTTGCTCCAGCAGATTGAATAGTTAGGGCCTTAGAAGTCAACGCCGGAAGCATAAAATGCAATAAAAATACAACAGTTTTTCCATCGTATAAAAGGATTAATTGCAACCAGTTTGAAGGTGATGGTCATTTCTACGTTTCGGGCAACCTAGGCTTCACTCTAGGGCGTTGCTCCACCAGATCCAATAGTTAGGGCCTTAGAAGTCAACGCCAGAATCATAAAATACAATATAAATATAACAGTTTTTCCATCGTATAAAACGAATAATAGCAACCAGTGTGAAAGTAATGGTCATTTCTACGATCCGGGCAACCTAGGCTTCACTCTACGGCGTTGTTCCACCAGATCGAATAGTTATGGCCTAAGAAGTCAACGCCAGAAGCATAAAATACAATATAAATATAACAGTTTTTCCATCGTATAAAACGAATAATAGTAACCAGTGTGAAAGTTATGGTCATTTCTACGATCCGGGCAACCTAGGCTTCACTCTAGGGCGTTGATCCAACAGATTGAATAGTCAGGGCCTTAGAAGTCAACGCCAGAAGCATAAAATACAATATATATACAACAGATTTTCCATCGTATAAAACGAATGATTGCAACCAGTGTGAAAGTAATGGTCATTTCTACATTCCGAGCAACCTAGGCCTCACTCTAGGGCGCTGCTCCACCAGATCGAATAGTTAGGTCCTTAGATGTCAACGCCAGAAGCATAAAATACGATATAAATACAACAGCTTTTCCATCGTATAAAAGGAATAATTGCAAACAGTGTGAAAGTAATGGTCATTTCTACGATCCGTGCAACCTAGGCTTCACTCTACGGCGTTGTTCCACCAGATCGAATAGTTAGGGCCTAAGAAGTCAACGCCAGAAGCATAAAATACAATATAAATATAACAGTTTTTCCATCGTATAAAACGAATAATAGCAACCAGTGTGAAAGTTATGGTCATTTCTACGTTCCGGGCAACCTAGGCTTCACTCTAGGGAGTTGCTCCACCAGATCAAACAGTTAGGGCCTTAGAAGTCAACGCCCGAAGCATAAAATACAAAATAAATATAACAGTTTTTCCATCGTATAAAACGAATAATAGCAACCAGTTTGAAAGTGATGGTCATTTCTACGTTCCGGGCAACCTAGGCTTCACTCTAGGGCGTTGCTCCACCAGGTCGAATAGTTAGAGCCTTAGAAGTCAACGCCAGAAGCATAAAATACAATATAAGTACAACAGTTTTTCCATCGTATAAAATGAATAATTGCAAATATTGCGAAAGTAATGGTCATTCCACGTTCTGGGCAACCTAGGCGTCACTCTAGTGCGTTGCTCCACCACATCTAATGGCTACGGCCTTAGACGACAACGACAGAAGCATAAAATACAATAAAGATGCAACAGCTTTTCCATCGTATAAAGCGAATAATTGCACCCAGTGTGAAAGTTATTGTCATTTCTACTTTCCGCGCAACCTAGGCTTCACCCTAGGGCGTTGCTCCAACAGATTGAATAGTCAGGACCTTAGAAGTTAATGTCCGAAGCATAAAATGCAATAAAAATACAACAGTTTTTCCATCATATAACAGGAATAATTGCAACCAGTTTGAAAGTGATGGTCATTTCTACGTTCCGGGCAACCTAGGTTTCACTCTAGGGCGTTGCTCCACCAGATCGAATGGTTAGAGCCTTAGAAGTCAACGCCAGAAGCATAAAATACGATATAAATACAACAGCTTTTCCATCGTATAAAAGGAATAATTGCAAACAGTGTGAAAGTAATGGTCATTTCTACGATCCGGGCAACCTAGGCTTCACTCTACGGCGTTGTTCCACCAGATCGAATAGTTAGGGCCTAAGAAGTCAACACCAGAAGCATAAAATACAATATAAATAGAACAGTTTTTCCATCGTATAAAACGAATAATAGCAACCAGTTTGAAAGTGATGGTCATTTCTACGTTCCGGGCAACCTAGGCTTAACTCTAGGGCGTTGCTCCACCAGATCCAATAGTTAGGGCCTTAGAAGTCAACGCCAGAATCATAAAATACAATAAAGATGCAACCGCTTTTCCATCGTATTAAACGAATACTTTCAACCAGTGTGAATGTTATGGTCATTTCTACATTCCGAGCAACCTAGGCTTCACTCTAGGGCGTTGATCCAACAGATTGAATAGTCAGGGCCTTAGAAGTCAACGCCAGAAGCATAAAATACAATATATATACAACAGATTTTCCATCGTATAAAACGAATGATTGCAACCAGTGTGAAAGTAATGGTCATTTCTACATTCCGAGCAACCTAGGCTTCACTCCAGGGCGCTGCTCCACCAGATCGAATAGTTAGGTCCTTAGATGTCAACGCCAGAAGCATAAAATACGATATAAATACAACAGCTTTTCCATCGTATAAAAGGAATAATTGCAAACAGTGTGAAAGTAATGGTCATTTCTACGATCCGTGCAACCTAGGCTTCACTCTACGGCGCTGTTCCACCTGATCGAATAGTTAGGGCCTAGGAAGTCAACGCCAGAAGCATAAAATACAATATAAATATAACAGTTTTTCCATCGTATAAAACGAATAATAGCAACCAGTGTGAAAGTTATGGTCATTTCTACGTTCCGGGCAACCTAGGCTTCACCCTAGGGCGTTGCTCCAACAGATTGAATAGTTAGGGACTTAGAAGTCAACGCCCCAACCATAAAATGCAAAAAAAATACGAGAGTGTTTCCATCATATAACAGGAATAATTGCAACCAGTTTGAATGTGATGGCCAATTCTACGTTCCGGGTAACCTAGGTTTCACTCCAGGGCGTTGCTCCACCAGATCGAATAGTTACGGCCTAAGATGTCAACGCCAGAAGCATAAAATACGATATAAATACAACAGATTTCCCATCGTATAAAACGAATAATTGCAACCAGTGTGAAAGTAATGGTCATTTCTACGTTCCGAACACCCTAGGCGTCACTCTAGGGCGTTGCTCCACCACACCTAATAGCTACGGCATTAGAAGTCAACGCCAGAGGCATAAAATACAATATAAATACAACAGCTTTTCCATCGTATAAAACGAATGATTGCAACCAGTGTGAAAGTAATGGCCATTTCTACATTCCGAGCAACCTAGGCTTCTGTCTAGGGCGCTGCTCCGCCAGATCGAATAGTTAGGTCCTTAGATGTCAACGCCAGAAGCATAAAATACGATATAAATACAACAGCTTTTCCATCGTATAAAAGGAATAATTGCAAACAGTGTGAAAGTAATGGTCATTTCTACGATCGGGGCAACCTAGGCTTCACTCTATGGCGTTGTTTCACCAGATCGAATAGTTAGGGCCTAAGAAGTCAACGCCAGAAGCATAAAATACAATATAAATATAACAGTTTTTCCATCGTATAAAACGAATAATAGCAACCAGTGTGAAAGTTATGGTCATTTCTACGTACCGGGCAACCCAGGCTTCATTCTAGGGCGTTGCTCCACCAGATCAAACAGTTAGGGCCTTAGAAGTCAATGCCCGAAGCATAAAATGCAATAAAAATCCAACAGTTTTTCCATCATATAACTGGAATAATTGCAACCAGTTTGAAAGTGATGGTCATTTCTACGTTCCGGGCAACCTAGGCTACACCCTGGGGCGTTGCTCCAACAGATGAATAGTTAGGGCCTTAGAAGTCAATGCCCGATGCATAAAATGCAATAAAAATACAACAGTTTTTCCGTCATATAACAGGAATAAGTGCAACCAGTTTGAAAGTGATGGTCATTTCTACGTTCCGGGAAACCTCGGCTTCACTCTAGGGAGTTGCTCCGCCAGATCGAATAGTTAGTGCATTAGAAGTCAAGGCCAGAAGCATACAATACAATATAAATACAACAGTTTTTCCATCGTATAAAAAGGAATAATTGCAGCCAGTATGAAAGTTAACGTCATTTCTTCTTTCCGGGCAACCTAGGCTTCACCCTTGGGCGTTGCTCCAGCAGATTGAATAGTTAGGGCCTTAGAAGTCAACGCCGGAAGCATAAAATGCAATAAAAATACAACAGTTTTTCCATCGTATAAAAGGATTAATTGCAACCAGTTTGAAGGTGATGGTCATTTCTACGTTTCGGGCAACCTAGGCTTCACTCTAGGGCGTTGCTCCACCAGATCCAATAGTTAGGGCCTTAGAAGTCAACGCCAGAATCATAAAATACAATAAAAATATAACAGTTTTTCCATCGTATAAAACGAATAATAGCAACCAGTGTGAAAGTAATGGTCATTTCTACGATCCGGGCAACCTAGGCTTCACTCTACGGCGTTGTTCCACCAGATCGAATAGTTAGGGCCTAAGAAGTCAACGCCAGAAGCATAAAATACAATATAAATATAACAGTTTTTCCATCGTATAAAACGAATAATAGCAACCAGTGTGAAAGTTATGGTCATTTCTACGTACCGGGCAACCCAGGCTTCATTCTAGGGCGTTGCTCCACCAGATCAAACAGTTAGGGCCTTAGAAGTCAATGCCCGAAGCATAAAATGCAATAAAAATACAACAGTTTTTCCATCATATAACCGGAATAATTGCAACCAGTTTGAAAGTGATGGTCATTTCTACGTTCCGGGCAACCTAGGCTACACCCTGGGGCGTTGCTCCAACAGATGAATAGTTAGGGCCTTAGAAGTCAATGCCCGATGCATAAAATGCAATAAAAATACAACAGTTTTTCCGTCATATAACAGGAATAAGTGCAACCAGTTTGAAAGTGATGGTCATTTCTACGTTCCGGGAAACCTCGGCTTCACTCTAGGGAGTTGCTCCGCCAGATCGAATAGTTAGTGCATTAGAAGTCAAGGCCAGAAGCATAAAATACAATATAAATACAACAGTTTTTCCATCGTATAAAAAGGAATAATTGCAGCCAGTATGAAAGTTAACGTCATTTCTTCTTTCCGGGCAACCTAGCCTTCACCCTTGGGCGTTGCTCCAGCAGATTGAATAGTTAGGGCCTTAGAAGTCAACGCCGGAAGCATAAAATGCAATAAAAATACAACAGTTTTTCCATCGTATAAAAGGATTAATTGCAACCAGTTTGAAGGTGATGGTCATTTCTACGTTTCGGGCAACCTAGGCTTCACTCTAGGGCGTTGCTCCACCAGATCCAATAGTTAGGGCCTTAGAAGTCAACGCCAGAATCATAAAATACAATAAAGATGCAACAGCTTTACCATCGTATTAAACGAATACTTTCAACCAGTGTGAATGTTATGGTCATTTCTACATTCCGAGCAACCTAGGCTTCACTCTAGGGCGTTGATCCAACAGATTGAATAGTCAGGGCCTTAGAAATCAATGCCCGAAGCATAAAATGCAATAAAAATACAACAGTTTTTCCGTCACATAACAGGAATAATTGCAACCAGTTTGAAAGTGATGGTCATTCCTACGTTCCGGGAAACCTCGGCTTCACTCTAGGGCGTTGCTACGCCAGATCGAATAGTTAGTGCATTAGAAGTCAAGGCCAGAAGCAAAAAATACAATATAAATACAACAGCTTTTCCATCGTATAAAACGAATGATTGCAACCAGTGTGAAAGTAATGGTCATTTCTACATTCCGAGCAACCTAGGCTTCACTCTAGGGCGCTGGTCCACCAGATCGAATAGTTAGGTCCTTAGATGTCAACGCCAGAAGCATAAAATACGATATAAATACAACAGCTTTTCCATCGTATAAAAGGAATAATTGCAAACAGTGTGAAAGTAACGGACATTTCTACGATCCGGGCAACCTAGGCTTCACTCTATGGCGTTGTTCCACCAGATCGAATAGTTAGGGCCTAAGAAGTCAACGCCAGAAGCATAAAATACGATATAAATACAACAGATTTTCCATCGTATAAAACGAATAATTGCAACCAGTTTGAAAGTGATGGTCATTTCTACGTACCGGGCAACCTAGGCTTCATTCTAGGGCGTTGCTCCACCAGATCAAACAGTTAGGGCCTTAGAAGTCAATGCCCGAAGCATAAAATGCAATAAAAATACAACAGTTTTTCCATCATATAACCGGAATAATTGCAACCAGTTTGTAAGTGATGGTCATTTCTACGTTCCGGGCAACCTAGGCTACACCCTGGGGCGTTGCTCCAACAGATGAATAGTTAGGGCTTTAGAAGTCAATGCCCGAAGCATAAAATGCAATAAATATACAACAGTCTTTCCGTCATATAACAGGAATAATTGCAACCAGTTTGAAAGTGATGGTCATTTCTACGTTCCAGGAAACCTCGGCTTCACTCTAGGGCGTTGCTCCGCCAGATCGAATAGTTAGTGCATTAGAAGTCAAGGCCAGAAGCATAAAATACAATATAAATGCAACAGTTTTTCCATCGTATAAAAAGGAATAATTGCAGCCAGTATGAAAGTTAACGTCATTTCTTCTTTCCGGGCAACCTAGGCTTCACCCTTGGGCGTTGCTCCAACAGATTGAATAGTTAGGGCCTTAGAAGTCAACGCCGGAAGCATAAAATGCAATAAAAATACAACAGCTTTGCCGTCGTATACAAGGAATAATTTCAAACAGTGTGAAAGTAATGGTCATTTCTACGATCCGTGCATGCTAGGCTTCACTCTACGGCGTTGTTCCACAAGATCGAAGAGTTAGGGCCTAAGAAGTCAACGCCAGAAGCATAAAATACAATATAAATATAACAGTTTTTCCATCGTATAAAACGAATAATAGCAACCAGTGTGAAAGTTATGGTCATTTCTACGTTCCGGGCAACCTAGGCTTCACTCTAGGGCGTTGCTCCATCAGATCATACAGTTAGGGCATTAGAAGTCAACGCCCGAAGCATAAAATACAAAATAAATATAACAGTTTTTCCATCGTATAAAACGAATAATAGCAACCAGTGTGAAAGTTATGGTCATTTCTATGTTCCGGGCAACCTAGGCTTCACTCTAGGGCGTTGCTCCACCAGATCCAATAGTTAGGGCCTTAGAAGTCAACGCCAGAATCATAAAATACAATAAAGATGCAACCGCTTTACCATCGTATTAAACGAATACTTTCAACCAGTGTGAATGTTATGGTCATTTCTACATTCCGAGCAACCTAGGCTTCACTCTAGGGCGTTGATCCAACAGATTGAATAGTCAGGGCCTTAGAAGTCAACGCCAGAAGCATAAAATACAATATATATACAACAGATTTTCCATCGTATAAAACGAATGATTGCAACCAGTGTGAAAGTAATGGTCATTTCTACATTCCGAGCAACCTAGGCTTCACTCTAGGGCGCTGCTCCACCAGATCGAATAGTTAGGTCCTTAGATGTCAACGCCAGAAGCATAAAATACGATATAAATACAACAGCTTTTCCATCGTATAAAAGGAATAATTGCAAACAGTGTGAAAGTAATGGTCATTTCTACGATCGGGGCAACCTAGGCTTCACTCTATGGCGTTGTTTCACCAGATCGAATAGTTAGGGCCTAAGAAGTCAACGCCAGAAGCATAAAATACAATATAAATATAACAGTCTTTCCATCGTATAAAACGAATAATAGCAACCAGTGTGAAAGTTATGGTCATTTCTACGTACCGGGCAACCCAGGCTTCATTCTAGGGCGTTGCTCCACCGGATCAAACAGTTAGGGCCTTAGAAGTCAATGCCCGAAGCATAAAATGCAACAAAAATACGAGAGTGTTTCCATCATATAACCGGAATAATTGCAACCAGTGTGAAAGTGATGGTCATTTCTACGTTCCGGGCAACCTAAGCTACACCCTGGGGCGTTGCTCCAACAGATGAATAGTTAGGGCTTTAGAAGTCAATGCCCGAAGCATAAAATGCAATAAATATACAACAGTTTTTCCATCGTATAAAACGAATAAATGCAACCAGTATGAAAGTTATGGTCATTTCTACGTTCCGGGCAACCTAGGCTTCACTCTATGGCGTTCTTCCACTACATCGAATAGCAACGGCCTCAGTAGTCAACGCCTGAAGCATAAAATACAATAAAAATACAACAGTCTTTCCGTCCTATAACAGGAATAATTGCAACCCGTGTGAAAGTGATGGTCATTTGTATGTTCTAGGCAACCTAGGTTTCACTCCAGGGCGCTGCTCCACTAGATCGAATAGTTAGGTCCTTAGATGTCAACGCCAGAAGCATAAAATACGATATAAATACAACAGCTTTTCCATCGTATAAAAGGAATAATTGCAAACAGTGTGAAAGTAATGGTCATTTCTACGATCCGGGCAACCTAGGCTTCACTCTACGGCGTTGTTCCACCAGATCGAATAGTCAGGGCCTAAGAAGTCAACGCCAGAAGCATAAAATACAATATAAATATAACAGTTTTTCCATCGTATAAAACGAATAATGGCAACCAGTGTGAAAGTTATGGTCATTTCTACGTTCCGGGCAACCTAGGCTTCACTCTAGGGCGTTGCTCCACCAGATGAAACAGTTAGGGCCTTAGAAGTCAACGCCAGAATCATAAAATACAATAAAGATGCAACCGCATTACCATCGTATTAAACGAATACTTTCAACCAGTGTGAATGTAATGGTCATTTCTACATTCCGAGCAACCTAGGCTTCACTCTAGGGCGTTGATCCAACAGATTGAATAGTCAGGGCCTTAGAAGTCAACGCCAGAAGCGTAAAATACAATATATATACAACAGATTTTCCATCGTATAAAACGAATGATTGCAACCAGTGTGAAAGTAATGGTCATTTCTACATTCCGAGCAACCTAGGCTTCACTCTAGGGCGCTGCTCCACCAGATCGAATAGTTAGGTCCTTAGATGTCAACGCCAGAAGCATAAAAGACGATATAAATACAACAGCTTTTCCATCGTATAAAAGGAATAATTGCAAACAGTGTGAAAGTAATGGTCATTTCTACGATCCGTGCAACCTAGGCTTCACTCTACGGCGTTGTTCCACCAGATCGAATAGTTAGGGCCTAAGAAGTCAACGCCAGAAGCATAAAATACAATATAAATATAACAGTTTTTCCATCGTATAAAACGAATAATAGCAACCAGTGTGAAAGTTATGGTCATTTCTACGTCCCGGGCAACCTAGGCTTCACTCTAGGGCGTTGCTCCACCAGATCAAACAGTTAGGGCCTTAGAAGTCAACGCCCGAAGCATAAATTACAAAATAAATATAACAGTTTTTCCATCGTATAAAACGAATAATAGCAACCAGTGTGAAAGTTATGGACATTTCTATGTTCCGGGCAACCTAGGCTTCACTCTACGGTGTTGTTCCACCAGATCGAATAGTTAGGGCCTAAGAAGTGAACGCCAGAAGCATAAAATACAATATAAATATAACAGTTTTTCCATTGTATAAAACGAATAATAGCAACCAGTGTGAAAGTTATGGTCATTTCTACGTTCCGGGCAACCTAGGCTTCACTATACGGTGTTGTTCCACCAGATCGAATAGTTAGGGCCTAAGAAGTAAACGCCAGAAGCATAAAATTCAATATAAATATAACAGTTTTTCCATCGTATAAAACGAATAATAGCAACCAGTGTGAAAGTTATGGTCATTTCTACGTTCCGGGCTACCGAGGCTTCACTCTACGGTGTTGTTCCACCAGATCGAATAGTTAGGGCCTAAGAAGTGAACGCCAGAAGCATAAAATGCAATATAAATATAACAGTTTTTCCATCGTATAAAACGAATAATAGCAACCAGTGTGAAAGTTATGGTCATTTCTACATTCCGGGCAACCTAGGCTTCACTCTAAGGCGTTGCTCCACCAGATCAAACAGTTAGGACTTTAGAAGTCAACGCCCGAAGCATAAAATACAAAATAAATATAACAGTTTTTCCATCGCATAAAACGAATAATAGCAACCAGTGTGAAAGTTATGGTCATTTCTATGTTCCGGGCAACCTAGGCTTCACTCTACGGTGTTGTTCCACCAGATCGAATAGTTAGGGCCTAAGAAGTGAACGCCAGAAGCATAAAATACAATATAAATATAACAGTTTTTCCATCGTATAAAACGAATAATAGCAACCAGTGTGAAAGTAATGGTCATTCCTACGTTCCGGGCAACCTGGGCATCTCTCTACGGCGTTGTTCAACCAGATCGAATAGTTAGGGCCTCAGAAATCAACACCAGAAGAATAAAATACAAAATAAGTACAACATCCTTTACACCGTATAAAACGAATAATTCCAACCTGTGTGAATGTTATGGTCATATCTACGTTACGGGCAACCTAGGCTTCACTGTAGGGCGTTGCTCCACCAGATCGAAATGTTAGGGCCAAAGAAGTCAACGCCCGAAGCATAAAATACAAAATAAATAGAACAGTTTTCCCATCGTATAAAAGGAATAATTGCAAACAGTGTGAAAGTAATGGTCATTCCTACGTTCCGGGCAACCTAGGGTTCACCCTAGGGCGTTGTTCCACCACATAGAATAGTTAGGGCCTAAGAAGTCAACGCCAGAAGCATAAAATACGATATAAATACAACAGCTTTTCCATCGTATAAAAGGAATAATTGCAAACAGTGTGAAAGTAATGGTCATTTCTACGATCCGGGCAACCTAGGCTTCACTCTATGGCGTTGTTTCACCAGATCGAATAGTTAGGGCCTAAGAAGTCAACGCCAGAAGCATAAAATACAATATAAATATAACAGTTTTTCCATCGTGTAAAACGAATATTAGCAGCCAGTGTGAAAGTTATGGTCATTTCTACGTACCGGGCAACCTAGGCTTCATTCTAGGGCGTTGCTCCACCAGATCAAACAGTTAGGGCCTTAGAAGTCAATGCCCGAAGCATATAATGCAATAAAAATACAACAGTTTTTCCATCATATAACCGGAATAATTGCAACCAGTTTGAAAGTGATGGTCATTTCTACGTTCCGGGCAACCTAGGCTACACCCTGGGGCGTTGCTCCAACAGATGAATAGTTAGGGCCTTAGAAGTCAATGCCCGAAGCATAAAATGCAATAAAAATACAACAGTTTTTCCGTCATATAACAGGAATAAGTGCAACCAGTTTGAAAGTTATGGTCATTTCTACGTTCCGGGCAACCTAGGCTTCACTGTAGGGCGTTGCTCCACCAGATCAAACAGTTAGGGCCTTAGAAGTCAACGCCCGAAGCATAAAGTACAAAATGAATAGAACAGTTTTTCCATTGTATAAAACGAATAATTGCTGCCAGTGTAAAAGTTATAGTCATTTCTACGTTCCGGGCAACCTAGGCTTCACCCTAGGGCGTTGTTCCACCTGATGGAACAGTTAGGGCCTAAGAAGTCAACTCCAGAAGCATAAAATACGATATAAATACAACAGCTTTTCCATCGTATAAAACGAATAATTGCAACCAGTTTGAAAGTGATGGTCATTTCTACGTACCGGGCAACCTAGGCTTCATTCTAGGGCGTTGCTCCACCAGATCAAACAGTTAGGGCCTTAGAAGTCAATGCCCGAAGCATAAAATGCAATAAAAATACAACAGTTTTTCCATCATATAACCGGAATAATTGCAACCAGTTTGAAAGTGATGGTCATTTCTACGCTACGGGCAACCTAGGCTACACCCTGGGGCGTTGCTCCAACAGATGAATAGTTAGGGCCTTAGAAGGCAATGCCCGAAGCATAAAATGCAATAAAAATACAACAGTTTTTTCGTCATATAACAGGAATAATTGCAACCAGTTTGAAAGTGATGGTCATTTCTACGTTCCGGGAAACCTCGGCTTCACTCTAGGGCGTTGCTCCGCCAGATCGAATAGTTAGTGCATTAGAAGGCAAGGCCAGAAGCATAAAATACAATATAAATACAACAGCTTTTCCATCGTATAAAACGAATGATTGCAACCAGTGTGAAAGTAATGGTCATTTCTACATTCCGAGCAACCTAGGCTTCACTCTAGGGCGCTGCTCCACCAGATCGAATAGTTAGGTCCTTAGATGTCAACGCCAGAAGCATAAAATACGATATAAATACAACAGCTTTTCCATCGTATAAAAGGAATAATTGCAAACAGTGTGAAAGTAATGGTCATTTCTACGATCCGGGCAACCTAGGCTTCACTCTACGGCGTTGTTCCACCAGATCGAATAGTCAGGGCCTAAGAAGTCAACGCCAGAAGCATAAAATACAATATAAATATAACAGATTTTCCATCGTAAAAAACGAATAATGGCAACCAGTGTGAAAGCTATGGTCATTTCTACGTTCCGGGCAACCCAGGCTTCACTCTAGGGCGTTGCTCCACCAGATCAAACAGTTAGGGCCTTAGAAGTCAACGGCCGAAGCATAAAATACAAAATAAATATAACAGTTTTTCCATCGTATAAAACGAATAATAGCAACCAGTGTGAAAGTTATGGTCATTTCTACGTTCCGGTCAACCTAGGCTTCACTCTAGGGCGCTGCTCCACCAGATCAAACAGTTAGGGCCTTAGAAGTCAACGCCCGAAGCATAAAACACAAAATAAATAGAACGGTTTTTCCATTGTATAAAACGAATAATTGCTACCAGTGTAAAAGTTATGGTCATTTCTACGTTCCGGGCAACCTAGGCTTCACCCTAGGGCGTTGCTCCAACAGATTGAATAGTTAGGGACTTAGAAGTCAACGCCCCAACCATAAAATGCAAAATAAATACGAGATTGTTTCCATCATATAACAGGAATAATTGCAACCAGTTTGAAAGTGATGGCCAATTCTACGTTCCGGGCACCCTAGGCGGCACTCTAGGGCGTTGCTCCACCACATCTGATAGCTACGGCATTAGAAGTCAACGCCAGAGGCATAAAATACAATATAAATACAACAGCTTTTCCATCGTATAAAACGAATAATAGCAACCAGTGTGAAAGTAATGGTCATTCCTACATTCCGAGCAACCTAGGCTTCACTCAAGGGCGCTGCTCCACCAGATCGAATAGTTAGGTCCTTAGATGTCAACGCCAGAAGCATAAAATACGATATAAATACAACAGCTTTTCCATCGTATAAAAGGAATAATTGCAAACAGTGTGAAAGTAATGGACATTTCTACGATCCGGGCAACCTAGGCTTCACTCTATGGCGTTGTTCCACCAGATCCACCTAAGAAGTCAACGCCAGAAGCATAAAATACGATATAAATACAACAGCTTTTCCATCGTATAAAACGAATAATTGCAACCAGTTTGAAAGTGATGGTCATTTCTACGTACCGGGCAACCTAGGCTTCATTCTAGGGCGTTGCTCCACCAGATCAAACAGTTAGGGCCTTAGAAGTCAATGCCCGAAGCATAAAATGCAATAAAAATACAACAGTTTTTCCATCATATAACCGGAATAATTGCAACCAGTTTGAAAGTGATGGTCATTTCTACGTTCCGGGCAACCTAGGCTACACCCTGGGGCATTATTCCAACAGATGAATAGTTAGGGCCTTAGAAGTCAATGCCCGAAGCATAAAATGCAATAAAAATACAACAGTTTTTCCGTCATATAACAGGAGTAATTGCAACCAGTTTGAAAGTGATGGTCATTTCTACGTTCCGGGAAACCTCGGCTTCACTCTAGGGCGTTGCTCCGCCAGATCGTATAGTTAGTGCATTAGAAGGCAAGGCCAGAAGCATAAAATACAATATAAATACAACAGCTTTTCCATCGTATAAAACGAATGATTGCAACCAGTGTGAAAGTAATGGTCATTTCTACATTCCGAGCAACCTAGGCTTCACTCTAGGGCGCTGCTCCACCAGATCGAATAGTTAGGTCCTTAGATGTCAACGCCAGAAGCATAAAATACGATATAAATACAACAGCTTTTCCATCGTATAAAACGAATAATTGCAACCAGTTTGAAAGTGATGGTCATTTCTACGTACCGGGCAACCTAGGCTTCATTCTAGGGCGTTGCTCCACCAGATCAAACAGTTAGGGCCTTAGAAGTCAATGCCCGAAGCATAAAATGCAATAAAAATACAACAGTTTTTCCATCATATAACCGGAATAATTGCAACCAGTTTGAAAGTGATGGTCATTTCTACGTTCCGGGCAACCTAGGCTACACCCTGGGGCGTTGCTCCAACAGATGAATAGTTAGGGCCTTAGAAGTCAATGCCCGAAGCATAAAATGCAATAAAAATACAACAGTTTTTCCGTCATATAACAGGAATAAGTGCAACCAGTTTGAAAGTTATGGTCATTTCTACGTTCCGGGCAACCTAGGCTTCACTGTAGGGCGTTGCTCCACCAGATCAAACAGTTAGGGCCTTAGAAGTCAACGCCCGAAGCATAAAGTACAAAATGAATAGAACAGTTTTTCCATTGTATAAAACGAATAATTGCTGCCAGTGTAAAAGTTATAGTCATTTCTACGTTCCGGGCAACCTAGGCTTCACCCTAGGGCGTTGTTCCACCTGATGGAACAGTTAGGGCCTAAGAAGTCAACTCCAGAAGCATAAAATACGATATAAATACAACAGCTTTTCCATCGTATAAAACGAATAATTGCAACCAGTTTGAAAGTGATGGTCATTTCTACGTACCGGGCAACCTAGGCTTCATTCTAGGGCGTTGCTCTACCAGATCAAACAGTTAGGGCCTTAGAAGTCAATGCCCGAAGCATAAAATGCAATAAAAATACAACAGTTTTTCCATCATATAACCGGAATAATTGCAACCAGTTTGAAAGTGATGGTCATTTCTACGCTACGGGCAACCTAGGCTACACCCTGGGGCGTTGCTCCAACAGATGAATAGTTAGGGCCTTAGAAGGCAATGCCCGAAGCATAAAATGCAATAAAAATACAACAGTTTTTTCGTCATATAACAGGAATAATTGCAACCAGTTTGAAAGTGATGGTCATTTCTACGTTCCGGGAAACCTCGGCTTCACTCTAGGGCGTTGCTCCGCCAGATCGAATAGTTAGTGCATTAGAAGGCAAGGCCAGAAGCATAAAATACAATATAAATACAACAGCTTTTCCATCGTATAAAACGAATGATTGCAACCAGTGTGAAAGTAATGGTCATTTCTACATTCCGAGCAACCTAGGCTTCACTCTAGGGCGCTGCTCCAGCAGATAGAATAGTTAGGTCCTTAGATGTCAACGCCAGAAGCATAAAATACGATATAAATACAACAGCTTTTCCATCGTATAAAAGGAATAATTGCAAACAGTGTGAAAGTAATGGTCATTTCTACGATCCGGGCAACCTAGGCTTCACTCTACGGCGTTGTTCCACCAGATCGAATAGTCAGGGCCTAAGAAGTCAACGCCAGAAGCATAAAATACAATATAAATATAACAGATTTTCCATCGTAAAAAACGAATAATGGCAACCAGTGTGAAAGCTATGGTCATTTCTACGTTCCGGGCAACCCAGGCTTCACTCTAGGGCGTTGCTCCACCAGATCAAACAGTTAGGGCCTTAGAAGTCAACGGCCGAAGCATAAAATACAAAATAAATATAACAGTTTTTCCATCGTATAAAACGAATAATAGCAACCAGTGTGAAAGTTATGGTCATTTCTACGTTCCGGTCAACCTAGGCTTCACTCTAGGGCGCTGCTCCACCAGATCAAACAGTTAGGGCCTTAGAAGTCAACGCCCGAAGCATAAAACACAAAATAAATAGAACGGTTTTTCCATTGTATAAAACGAATAATTGCTACCAGTGTAAAAGTTATGGTCATTTCTACGTTCCGGGCAACCTAGGCTTCACCCTAGGGCGTTGCTCCAACAGATTGAATAGTTAGGGACTTAGAAGTCAACGCCCCAACCATAAAATGCAAAATAAATACGAGAGTGTTTCCATCATATAACAGGAATAATTGCAACCAGTTTGAAAGTGATGGCCAATTCTACGTTCCGGGCACCCTAGGCGGCACTCTAGGGCGTTGCTCCACCACATCTGATAGCTACGGCATTAGAAGTCAACGCCAGAGGCATAAAATACAATATAAATACAACAGCTTTTCCATCGTATAAAACGAATAATAGCAACCAGTGTGAAAGTAATGGTCATTCCTACATTCCGAGCAACCTAGGCTTCACTCAAGGGCGCTGCTCCACCAGATCGAATAGTTAGGTCCTTAGATGTCAACGCCAGAAGCATAAAATACAAAATAAATAGAACAGTTTTTCCATTGTATAAAACGAATAATTGCTACCAGTGTAAAAGTTATGGTCAGTTCTACGTTCCGTGCAACCTAGGCCTCACTCTAGGTCGTTTTTCCACCAGATCGAATTGTTAGGGCCTGAGAAGTCAACGCCAGAAACATAAGATACAATATAAATATAACAGTTTTTCCATCGTATAGAACGAATAATAGCAACCAGTGTGAAAGTTAGCGTCATTTCTACTTTCCGGTCAACCTAGGCTTCACCCTCGGGCGTTGCTCCAACATATTGAATAGTTAGGACCTTAGAAGTTAATGCCCGAAGCATAAAATGCAATAAAAATACAACAGTTTTTCCATCATATAACAGGAATAATTGCAACCAGTTTGAAAGTGATGGTCATTTCTACGTTCCGGGCAACCTAGGCTTCACTCTAGGGCGTTGCTCCACCAGATCGAATAGTTAGTGCCTTAGAAGTCAACGCCAGAAGCATAAAACACAATATATATACAACAGTTTTTCCATCGTATAAAACGAATAATTGCAACCAGTATGAAGGTTATGGCATTTCTACGTTCCGGGCAACCTAGGCTTCACCCTATGGCGTTCTTCCACTGCATCGAATAGCAACGGCCTCAGAAGTCAACGCCTGAAGCATAAAATACAATAAAAATACAACAGTCTTTCCGTCCTATAACAGGAATAATTGCAACCCGTGTGAAAGTGATGGTCATTTGTACGTTCCAGGCAACCTAGGCTTCACTCTAGGGCGTTGTTCCACCAGATCGAATTGTTAGGCCCAAAGAAGTCAACGCCAGAAGCATAAGATACAATATAAATATATCAGTTTTTCCATCGTATAGAACGAATAATAGCAACCAGTGTGAAAGTTATGGTCATTTCTACGTTCCGGGCAACCTAGGCTTCACTCTAGGGCGTTGCTCCACCAGATCAAACAGCTAGGGCCTTAGAAGTCAACGCCCGAAGCATAAAATACATTATAAATATAACAGTTTTTCCATCGTATACAACGAATAATAGCAACCAGTGTGAAAGTTAACGTCATTTCTACTTTCCAGGCAACCTAGGCTTCACCCTAGGGCGTTGCTCCAACAGGTTGAATAGTTATGGACTTAGAAGTCAACGCCCGATGCGTAAAATACAAAATAAATACAACAGTTTTTCCATCGTGTAAAACGAATAATTGCTACCGGTGTGAAAGTTATGGTCATTTCTACGTTCCGGTCAACCTAGGCTTCACCATAGGGCGTTGTTCCACCAGATCGAATAGTTAGGGCCTAAGAAGTGAACGCCAGAAGCATAAAATACAATATAAATACAACAGTTTTTCCATCATACAAAACGAATAATTGCAACCAGTATGAAAGCTATGGTCATTTCTGCTTTACGGGCAACCTAGGCTACACCATAGGGCGTTGCTCTTACAGATTGAATGGATAGGGCCTTAGAAGTTAATGCCCGGAGCATATAATGCAATAAAAATACAACAGTTTTTCCATCATATAACAGGAATATTTGCAACCAGTCTGAAAGTGATGGCAATTGCTACGTTCCGGGCAACTTAGGGTTCACTCTAGGGCGTTGCTCCACCAGATCGAATAGTTAGTGCCTTAGAAGTCTACGCCAGAAGCATAAAATACAATATAAATATAACAGCTTTTCCATCGTATAAAACGAATAATAGCAACCAGTGTGAAAGTTATGGTCATTTCTACGTTCCGGGCAACCTAGGCTTCACTCTACGGTGTTGTTCGACCAGATCGAATAGTTAGGGCTAACAAGTGAACGCCAGAAGCATAAAATACAATATAAATATGACAGCTTTTCCATCGTATAAAACGAATAATAGCAACCAGTGTGAAAGTTATGGTCATTTCTACGTTCCGGGCAATCTAGGCTGCACTCTAGGGCGTTGCTCCACCAGATCAAACAGCTAGGGCCTTAGAAGTCAACGCCCGAAGCATGAAATACAATATAAATATAACAGTTTTTCCATCGTATAGAACGAATAATAGCAACCAGTGTGAAAGTTAACGTCATTTCTACTTTCCAGGCAACCTAGGCTTCACCCTAGGGCGTTGCTCCAACAGATTGAATAGTTAGGGCCTTAGAAGTCAACGCCCGATGCATAAGATACAATATAAATACAACAGCTTTTCCATCGTATAAAACGAGTGATTGCAACCCGTGTGAAAGTAATGGTCATTTCTACATTCCGAGCAACCTAGGCTTCACTCTAGGGCGCTGCTCCACCAGATCGGATAGTTAGGTCCTTAGATGTCAACGCCAGAAGCATAAAATACGATATAAATACAACAGCTTTTCCATCGTATAAAACGAATAATAGCAACCAGTGTGAAAGTTATGGTCATTTCTACGTTCCGGCCAACCTAGGCTTCACTCTAGGGCGTTGCTCCACCAGATCAAACAGTTAGGGCCTTAGAAGTCAACGCCCGAAGCATAAAATACAAAATAAATAGAACAGTTTTTCCTTTGTATAAAACGAATAATTGCTGCCAGTGTAAAAGTTATAGTCATTTCTACGTTCCGGGCAACCTAGGCTTCACCCTAGGGCGTAGTTCCACCTGATGGAATAGTTAGGGCCTAAGAAGTCAACGCCAGAAGCATAAAATACGATATAAATACAACAGCTTTTCCATCGTATAAAACGAATAATTGCAACCAGTTTGAAAGTGATGGTCATTTCTACGTACCGGGCAACCTAGGCTTCATTCTAGGGCGTTGTTCCACCAGATCAAACAGTTAGGGCCTTAGAAGTCAATACCCAAAGCATAAAATGCAATAAAAATACATCAGTTTTTCCATCATATAACCGGAATAATTGCAACCAGTGTGAAAGTTATGGTCATTTCTACGTTCCGGGCAACCTAGGCTTCACTCTACGGTGTTGTTCCACCAGATCGAATAGTTAGGGCCTAAGAAGTGAACGCCAGAAGCATAAAATACAATATAAATATAACAGCTTTTCCATCGTATAAAACGAATAATAGCAACCAGTGTGAAAGTTATGGTCATTTCTACGTTCCGGGAAACCTAGGCTTCACTCTAAGGCGTTGCTCCACCAGATCAAACAGTTAGGGCCTTAGAAGTCAACGCCCGAAGCATAAAATACAAAATAAATAGAACAGTTTTTCCATTGTATAAAACGAATAAATGCTGCCAGTGTAAAAGTTATAGTCATTTCTACGTTCCGGGCAACCTAGGCTTCACCCTAGGGCGTCGTTCCCCCTGATGGAATAGTTAGGGCCTAAGAAGTCAACGCCAGAAGCATAAAATACGATATAAATACAACAGCTTTTCCATCGTATAAAACGAATAATTGCAACCAGTTTGAAAGTGATGGTCATTTCTACGTTCCGGCAACCTAGGCTTCACTCTAGGGCGTTGCTCCACCAGATCGAATAGTTAGTGCCTTAGAAGTCAACGCCAGAAGCATAAAATACAATATATATACAACAGTTTTTACACCGTATAAAACGAATAATTGCAACCAGTATGAAAGTTATGGTCATTTCTACGTTCCGGTCAACCTAGGCTTCACCATAGGGCGTTGTTCCACCAGATCGAATAGTTAGGGCCTAAGAAGTGAACGCCAGAAGCATAAAATACAATATAAATACAACAGTTTTTCCATCATACAAAACGAATAATTGCAACCAGTATGAAAGCTATGGTCATTTCTACTTTACGGGCAACCTAGGCTACACCATAGGGCGTTGCTCTTACAGATTGAATAGATAGGGCCTTAGAAGATAATGCCCGGAGCATATAATGCAATAAAAATACAACAGTTTTTCCATCATATAACAGGAATATTTGCAACCAGTCTGAAAGTGATGGCAATTGCTACGTTCCGGGCAACTTAGGGTTCACTCTAGGGCGTTGCTCCACCAGATCGAATAGTTAGTGCCTTAGAAGTCTACGCCAGAAGCATAAAATACAATATAAACACAACAGTTTTTATATCGTATAAAACGAATAATTGCAACCAGTATGAAAGTTAACGTCATTTCTACTTTCCGGGCAACCTAGGCTTCACCCTACGGCGTTGCTCCAACAGATTGAATAGATAGGGCCTTAGAAGTCAACGCCGGAAGCATAAAATGCAATTAAATACAACAGTTTTTCCATCGTATAAAAGGATTAATTGCTACCAGTTTGAAAGTGATGGTCATTTCTACGTTCCGGCCAACCTAGGCTACACTCTAGGGCGTTGCTCCACCAGGTCGAATAGCTAGGGCCATAGAAGTCAACGCCAGAAGCATAAAATACAATATAAGTACAACAGTTTTTCCATCGTATAAAATGAATAATTGCAAACATTGCGAAAGTAATGGTCATTCCACGTTCCGGGCAACCTAGGCGTCACTCTAGAGCGTTGCTCCACCACATCTAATAGCTACGGCCTTAGACGTCAACGACAGAAGCATAAAATACAATAAAGATGCAACAGCTTTTCCATCGTATAAAACGAATAATTGCACCCAGTGTGAAAGTTATTGTCATTTCTACTTTCCGCGCATCCTAGGCTTCACCCTAGGGCGTTGCTCCAACAGATTGAAAAGTTAGGACCTTAGTAGTTAATGCCCGAAGCATAAAATGCAATAAAAATACAACAGTTTTTCCATCATATAGCAGGAATAATTGCAACCAGTTTGAAAGTGATGGTCACTTCTACGTTCCGGGCAACCTAGGCTTCACTCTAGGGCGTTGCTCCGCCAGATCGAATAGTTAGAGCCTTAGAAGCCAACGCCAGAAGCATAAAATACAATATAAATAAAACAGTTTTTCCATCGTATAAAACGAATAATTGCTACCAGTATGGAAGTGATGGTCATTTCTGCGTTCCGGGCTACCTAGGCCTCACTCTAGGTCGTTGTTCCACCAGATCGAACAGTTAGGGCCTAAGAAGTGAACGCCAGAAGCATAAAATACAATATAAATATAACAGTTTTTCCATCGTATAAAACGAATAATAGCAACCAGTGTGAAAGTTATGGTCATTTCTACGTTCCGGGCAATCTAGGCTGCACTCTAGGGCGTTGCTCCACCAGATCAAACAGCTAGGGCCTTAGAAGTCAACGCCCGAAGCATGAAATACAATATAAATATAACAGTTTTTCCATCGTATAAAACGAATAATTGCAACCAGTATGAAAGTTATGGTCAGTTCTACGTTCCGGGCAACCTAGGCTACACTCTATGGCGTTCTTCCTCTACATCGAATAGCAACGGCCTCAGAAGTCAACGCCTGAAGCATAAAATACAATAAAAATACAACAGTCTTTCCGTCCTATAACAGGAATAATTGCAACCCGTGTGAAAGTGATGGTCATTTGTACGTTCTAGGCAACCTAGGCTTCACTGTAGGGCGTTGTTCCACCAGATCGAATTGTTAGGCCCTAAGAAGTCAACGCCAGAAGCATAAGATACAATATAAATATAACAGTTTTTCCATCGTATAGAACGAATAATAGCAACCAGCGTGAAAGTTATGGTCATTTCTACGTTCCGGGCAACCTAGGCTTCACTCTAGGGCGTTGCTCCACCAGGTCGAATAGCTAGGGCCATAGAAGTCAACGCCAGAAGCATAAAATACAATATAAGTACAACAGTTTTTCCATCGTATAAAATGAATAATTGCAAACATTGCGAAAGTAATGGTCATTCCACGTTCCGGGCAACCTAGGCGTCACTCTAGTGCGTTGCTCCACCACATCTAATAGCTATGGCCTTAGACGTCAACCACAGAAGCATAAAATACAATAAAGATGCAACAGCTTTTCCATCGTATAAAACGAATAATTGCACCCAGTGTGAAAGTTATTGTCATTTCTACTTTCCGCGCATCCTAGGCTTCACCCTAGGGCGTTGCTCCAACAGATTGAAAAGTTAGGACCTTAGTAGTTAATGCCCGAAGCATAAAATGCAATAAAAATACAACAGTTTTTCCATCATATAGCAGGAATAATTGCAACCAGTTTGAAAGTGATGGCCAATTCTACGTTACGGGTAACCTAGGTTTCACTCCAGGGCGTTGCTCCACCATATCGAATAGTTACGGCCTAAGAAGTCAACGCCAGAAGCATAAAATACGATATAAATACAACAGCTTTTCCATCGTATAAAACGAATAATTGCAACCAGTTTGAAAGTGATGGTCATTTCTACGTACCGGGCAACCTAGGCTTCATTCTAGGGCGTTGTTCCACCAGATCAAACAGTTAGGGCCTTAGAAGTCAATACCCAAAGCATAAAATGCAATAAAAATACATCAGTTTTTCCATCATATAACCGGAATAATTGCAACCAGTGTGAAAGTTATGGTCATTTCTACGTTCCGGGCAACCTAGGCTTCACTCTACGGTGTTGTTCCACCAGATCGAATAGTTAGGGCCTAAGAAGTGAACGCCAGAAGCATAAAATACAATATAAATATAACAGTTTTTCCATCGTATAAAACGAATAATAGCAACCAGTGTGAAAGTTATGGTCATTTCTACGTTCCGGGCAACCTAGGCTTCACTCTAAGGCGTTGCTTCACCAGAGCAAACAGTTAGGGCCTTAGAAGTCAACGCCCGAAGCATAAAATACAAAATAAATAAAACAGTTTTTCCATTGTATAAAACGAATAATTGCTACCAGTGTAAAAGTTATGGTCATTTCTTCGTTCCGAGCAACCTAGGCTTCACCCTAGGGCGTTGCTGCAACAGATTGAATAGTTAGGGACTTAGAAGTCAACGCCCCAACCATAAAATGCAAAAAAAATACGAGAGTGTTTCCATCATATAACAGGAATAATTGCAACCAGTTTGAAAGTGATGGCCAATTCTACGTTACGGGTAACCTAGGTTTCACTCCAGGGCGTTGCTCCACCATATCGAATAGTTACGGCCTAAGAAGTCAACGCCAGAAGCATAAAATACGATATAAATACAACAGCTTTTCCATCGTATAAAACGAATATTTGCAACCAGTGTGAAAGTAATGGTCATTTCTACGTTCCGAGCACCCTAGGCTTCACTCTAGGGCGTTGCTCCACCAGATCGAATAGTTAGTGCCTTAGAAGTCAACGCCAGAAGCATAAAATACAATATAAATACAACAGTTTTTCCATCGTATAAAACGAATAATTGCAACCAGTATGAAAGTTATGGTCAGTTCTACGTTCCGGGCAACCTAGGCTTCACTCTATGGCGTTCTTCCTCTACATCGAATAGCAACGGCCTCAGAAGTCAACGCCTGAAGCATAAAATACAATAAAAATACAACAGTCTTTCCGTCCTATAACAGGAATAATTGCAACCCGTGTGAAAGTGATGGTCATTTGTACGTTCTAGGCAACCTAGGCTTCACTGTAGGGCGTTGTTCCACCAGATCGAATTGTTAGGCCCTAAGAAGTCAACGCCAGAAGCATAAGATACAATATAAATATAACAGTTTTTCCATCGTATAGAACGAATAATAGCAACCAGCGTGAAAGTTATGGTCATTTCTACGTTCCGGGCAACCTAGGCTACGCTCTAGGGCGTTGCTCCACCAGATCAAACAGCTAGGGCCTTAGAAGTCAACGCCCGAAGCATAAAATACAATATAAATATAACAGTTTTTCCATCGTATAGAACGAATAATTGCTACCAGTGTAAAAGTTATGGTCAGTTCTACGTTCCGTGCAACCTAGGCCTCACTCTAGGTCGTTTTTCCACCAGATCGAATTGTTAGGGCCTGAGAAGTCAACGCCAGAAACATAAGATACAATATAAATATAACAGTTTTTCCATCGTATAGAACGAATAATAGCAACCAGTGTGAAAGTTAGCGTCTTTTCTACTTTCCGGGCAACCTAGGCTTCACCCTCGGTCGTTGCTCCAACATATTGAATAGTTAGGACCTTAGAAGTCAACGCCGGAAGCATAAAATGCAATTAAATACAACAGTTTTTCCATCGTATAAAAGGATTAATTGCAACCAGTTTGAAAGTGATGGTCATTTCTACGTTCCGGGCAACCTAGGCTTCACTCTAGGGCGTTGCTCCACCAGGTCGAATAGCTAGGGCCATAGAAGTCAACGCCAGAAGCATAAAATACAATATAAGTACAACAGTTTTTCCATCGTATAAAATGAATAATTGCAAACATTGCGAAAGTAATGGTCATTCCACGTTCCGGGCAACCTAGGCGTCACTCTAGTGCGTTGCTCCACCACATCTAATAGCTACGGCCTTAGACGTCAACGACAGAAGCATAAAATACAATAAAGATGCAACAGCTTTTCCATCGTATAAAACGAATAATTGCACCCAGTGTGAAAGTTATTGTCATTTCGACTTTCCGCGCATCCTAGGCTTCACCCTAGGGCGTTGCTCCAACAGATTGAAAAGTTAGGACCTTAGTAGTTAATGCCCGAAGCATAAAATGCAATAAAAATACAACAGTTTTTCCATCATATAGCAGGAATAATTACAACCAGTTTGAAAGTGATGGCCAATTCTACGTTACGGGTAACCTAGGTTTCACTCCAGGGCGTTGCTCCACCATATCGAATAGTTACGGCCTAAGAAGTCAACGCCAGAAGCATAAAATACGATATAAATACAACAGCTTTTCCATCGTATAAAACGAATATTTGCAACCAGTGTGAAAGTAATGGTCATTTCTACGTTCCGAGCACCCTAGGCTTCACTCTAGGGCGTTGCTCCACCAGATCGAATAGTTAGTGCCTTAGAAGTCAACGCCAGAAGCATAAAATACAATATAAATACAACAGTTTTTCCATCGTATAAAACGCATAATTGCAACCAGTATGAAAGTTATGGTCAGTTCTACGTTCCGGGCAACCTAGGCTTCACTCTATGGCGTTCTTCCTCTACATCGAATAGCAACGGCCTCAGAAGTCAACGCCTGAAGCATAAAATACAATAAAAATACAACAGTCTTTCCGTCCTATAACAGGAATAATTGCAACCCGTGTGAAAGTGATGGTCATTTGTACGTTCTAGGCAACCTAGGCTTCACTGTAGGGCGTTGTTCCACCAGATCGAATTGTTAGGCCCTAAGAAGTCAACGCCAGAAGCATAAGATACAATATAAATATAACAGTTTTTCCATCGTATAGAACGAATAATAGCAACCAGCGTGAAAGTTATGGTCATTTCTACGTTCCGGGCAACCTAGGCTACGCTCTAGGGCGTTGCTCCACCAGATCAAACAGCTAGGGCCTTAGAAGTCAACGCCAGAAGCATAAGATACAATATAAATATAACAGTTTTTCCATCGTATAGAACGAATAATAGCAACCAGTGTGAAAGTTAGCGTCTTTTCTACTTTCCGGGCAACCTAGGCTTCACCCTCGGTCGTTGTTCCAACATATTGAATAGTTAGGACCTTAGAAGCCAACGCCGGAAGCATAAAATGCAATTAAATACAACAGTTTTTCCATCGTATAAAAGGATTAATTGCAACCAGTTTGAAAGTGATGGTCATTTCTACGTTCCGGGCAACCTAGGCTTCACTCTAGGGCGTTGCTCCACCAGGTCGAATAGCTAGGGCCATAGAAGTCAACGCCAGAAGCATAAAATACAATATAAGTACAACAGTTTTTCCATCGTATAAAATGAATAATTGCAAACATTGCGAAAGTAATGGTCATTCCACGTTCCGGGCAACCTAGGCGTCACTCTAGTGCGTTGCTCCACCACATCTAATAGCTACGGCCTTAGACGTCAACGACAGAAGCATAAAATACAATAAAGATGCAACAGCTTTTCCATCGTATAAAACGAATAATTGCACCCAGTGTGAAAGTTATTGTCATTTCTACTTTCCGCGCATCCTAGGCTTCACCCTAGGGCGTTGCTCCAACAGATTGAAAAGTTAGGGCCTTAGTAGTTAATGCCCGAAGCATAAAATGCAATAAAAATACAACAGTTTTTCCATCATATAGCAGGAATAATTGCAACCAGTTTGAAAGTGATGGTCACTTCTACGTTCCGGGCAACCTAGGCTTCACTCTAGGGCGTTGCTCCACCAGATCGAATAGTTAGAGCCTTAGAAGTCAACGCCAGAAGCATAAAATACAATATAAATAAAACAGTTTTTCCATCGTATAAAACGAATAATTGCTACCAGTATGGAAGTGATGGTCATTTCTGCGTTCCGGGCTACCTAGGCCTCACTCTAGGTCGTTGTTCCACCAGATCGAACAGTTAGGGCCTAAGAAGTGAACGCCAGAAGCATAAAATACAATATAAATATAACAGTTTTTCCATCGTATAAAACGAATAATAGCAACCAGTGTGAAAGTTATGGTCATTTCTACGTTCCGGGCAATCTAGGCTACACTCTAGGGCGTTGCTCCAACAGATCAAACAGCTAGGGCCTTAGAAGTCAACGCCCGAAGCATGAAATACAATATAAATATAACAGTTTTTCCATCGTATAGAACGAATAATAGCAACCAGTGTGAAAGTTAGCGTCATTTCTACTTTCGGGGCAACCTAGGCTTCACCCTCGGGCGTTGCTCCACCACATCTAATAGCTACGGCCTTAGACGTCAACGACAGAAGCATAAAATACAATAAAGATGCAACAGCTTTTCCATCGTATAAAACGAATAATTGCACCCAGTGTGAAAGTTATTGTCATTTCTACTTTCCGCGCATCCCAGGCTTCACCCTAGGGCGTTGCTCCAACAGATTGAATAGTTAGGACCTTAGTAGTTAATGCCCGAAGCATAAAATGCAATAAAAATACAACAGTTTTTCCATCATATAACAGGAATAATTGCTACCAGTTTGAAAGTGATGGTCACTTCTACGTTCCGGGCAACCTAGGCTTCACTCTAGGGCGTTGCTCCACCAGATCGAATAGTTAGAGCCTTAGAAGTCAACGCCAGAAGCATAAAATACAATATAAATAAAACAGTTTTTCCATCGTATAAAACGAATAATTGCTACCAGTATGGAAGTGATGGTCATTTCTACGTTCCGGGCTACCTAGGCCTCACTCTAGGTCGTTGTTCCACCAGATCGAACAGTTAGTGCCTAAGAAGTGAACGCCAGAAGCATAAAATACAATATAAATATAACAGTTTTTCCATCGTATAAAACGAATAATAGCAACCAGTGTGAAAGTTATGGTCATTTCTACGTTCCGGGCAACCTAGGCTTCACTCTAAGGCGTTGCTTCACCAGAGCAAACAGTTAGGGCCTTAGAAGTCAACGCCCGAAGCATAAAATACAAAATAAATAAAACAGTTTTTCCATTGTATAAAACGAATAATTGCTACCAGTGTAAAAGTTATGGTCATTTCTTCGTTCCGAGCAACCTAGGCTTCACCCTAGGGCGTTGCTGCAACAGATTGAATAGTTAGGGACTTAGAAGTCAACGCCCCAACCATAAAATGCAAAAAAAATACGAGAGTGTTTCCATCATATAACAGGAATAATTGCAACCAGTTTGAAAGTGATGGCCAATTCTACGTTACGGGTAACCTAGGTTTCACTCCAGGGCGTTGCTCCACCATATCGAATAGTTACGGCCTAAGAAGTCAACGCCAGAAGCATAAAATACGATATAAATACAACAGCTTTTCCATCGTATAAAACGAATATTTGCAACCAGTGTGAAAGTAATGGTCATTTCTACGTTCCGAGCACCCTAGGCTTCACTCTAGGGCGTTGCTCCACCAGATCGAATAGTTAGTGCCTTAGAAGTCAACGCCAGAAGCATAAAATACAATATAAATACAACAGTTTTTCCATCGTATAAAACGAATAATTGCAACCAGTATGAAAGTTATGGTCAGTTCTACGTTCCGGGCAACCTAGGCTTCACTCTATGGCGTTCTTCCTCTACATCGAATAGCAACGGCCTCAGAAGTCAACGCCTGAAGCATAAAATACAATAAAAATACAACAGTCTTTCCGTCCTATAACAGGAATAATTGCAACCCGTGTGAAAGTGATGGTCATTTGTACGTTCTAGGCAACCTAGGCTTCACTGTAGGGCGTTGTTCCACCAGATCGAATTGTTAGGCCCTAAGAAGTCAACGCCAGAAGCATAAGATACAATATAAATATAACAGTTTTTCCATCGTATAGAACGAATAATAGCAACCAGTGTGAAAGTTATGGTCACTTCTACGTTCCGGGCAACATAGGCTACACTCTAGGGCGTTGCTCCACCAGATCAAACAGCTAGGGCCTTAGAAGTCAACGCCCGAAGCATAAAATACAATATAAATATAACAGTTTTTCCATCGTATAGAACGAATAATAGCAACCAGTGTGAAAGTTAACGTCATTTCTACTTTCCAGGCAACCTAGGCTTCACCCTAGGGCGTTGCTCCAACAGATTGAATAGTTAGGGTCTTAGAAGTCAACGCCCGATGCATAAAATACAAAATAAATACAACAGTTTTTCCATCGTGTAAAACGAATAATTGCTACCGGTGTGAAAGTTATGGCCATTTCTACGTTCCGGTCAACCTAGGCTTCACCATAGGGCGTTGTTCCACCAGATCGAATAGTTAGGGCCTAGGAAGTGAACGCCAGAAGCATAAATTACAATATAAGTACAACAGTTTTTCCATCGTATACAACGAATAATTGCTACCAGTATGGAAGTGATGGTCATTTCTACGTTCTGGGCTACCTAGGCCTCACTCTAGGTCGTTATCCCACCAGTTCGAATTGTTAGGGCCTAAGAAGTCAACGCCAGAAGCATAAGATACAATATGAATATAACAGTTTTTCCATCGAATAGAACGAATAATAGCAACCAGTGTGAAAGTTATGGTCATTTCTACGTTCCGGGCAACCTAGGCTTCACTCCAGGGCGTTGCTCCACCAGATCAAACAGCTAGGGCCTTAGAAGTCAACGCCCGAAGCATAAAATACAATATAAATACAACAGTTTTTCCATCGTATAAAACAAATAATTGCAACCAGTATGAAACTCATGGTCATTTCTACGTTCCGGGCAATCTAGGCTTCACTCTATGGCGTTCTTCCACCACATCGAATAGCTACGGCCTCAGAAGTCAACGCCTGAAGTATAAAATACAATAAAAATACAACCGTCTTTCCATCCTATAACAGGAATAATTGCAACCAGTTTGAAAGTGATGGTCATTTCCCCTTTCCGGGCAACCTAGGCTTCACTCAAGGGCGTTACTCCACTAGATCGAATAGCTAGGGCCTTAGAAGTCAACGCCAGAAGCATAAAATACAATATAAATACAACAGTTTTTCCATTGTATAAAACGAATAATTGCAACCAGTATGAAACTTATGGTCATTTCTACGTTCCGTGCAACCTAGGCCTCACTCTAGGTCGTTTTTCCACCAGATCGAATTGTTAGGGCTTAAGAAGTCAACGCCAGAAGCATAAGATACAATATAAATATAACAGTTTTTCCATCGTATAGAACGAATAATAGCAACCAGTGTGAAAGTTAGCGTCATTTCTACTTTCGGGGCAACCTAGGCTTCACCATCGGGCGTTGCTCCACCACATCTAATAGCTACGGCCTTAGACGTCAACGACAGAAGCATAAAATACAACAAAGATGCAACAGCTTTTCCATCGTATAAAACGAATAATTGCACCCAGTGTGAAAGTTATTGTCATTTCTACTTTCCGCGCATCCCAGGCTTCACCCTAGGGCGTTGCTCCAACAGATTGAATAGTTAGGACCTTAGTAGTTAATGCCCGAAGCATAAAATGCAATAAAAATACAACAGTTTTTCCATCATATAACAGGAATAATTGCTACCAGTTTGAAAGTGATGGTCACTTCTACGTTCCGGGCAACCTAGGCTTCACTCTAGGGCGTTGCTCCACCAGATCGAATAGTTAGAGCCTTAGAAGTCAACGCCAGAAGCATAAAATACAATATAAATAAAACAGTTTTTCCATCGTATAAAACGAATAATTGCTACCAGTATGGAAGTGATGGTCATTTCTACGTTCCGGGCTACCTAGGCCTCACTCTAGGTCGTTGTTCCACCAGATCGAACAGTTAGTGCCTAAGAAGTGAACGCCAGAAGCATAAAATACAATATAAATATAACAGTTTTTCCATCGTATAAAACGAATAATAGCAACCAGTGTGAAAGTTATGGTCATTTCTACGTTCCGGGCAACCTAGGCTTCACTCTAAGGCGTTGCTTCACCAGAGCAAACAGTTAGGGCCTTAGAAGTCAACGCCCGAAGCATAAAATACAAAATAAATAAAACAGTTTTTCCATTGTATAAAACGAATAATTGCTACCAGTGTAAAAGTTATGGTCATTTCTACGTTCCGAGCAACCTAGGCTTCACCCTAGGGCGTTGCTGCAACAGATTGAATAGTTAGGGACTTAGAAGTCAACGCCCCAACCATAAAATGCAAAAAAAATACGAGAGTGTTTCCATCATATAACAGGAATAATTGCAACCAGTTTGAAAGTGATGGCCAATTCTACGTTACGGGTAACCTAGGTTTCACTCCAGGGCGTTGCTTCACCAGAGCAAACAGTTAGGGCCTTAGAAGTCAACGCCCGAAGCATAAAATACAAAATAAATAAAACAGTTTTTCCATTGTATAAAACGAATAATTGCTACCAGTGTAAAAGTTATGGTCATTTCTTCGTTCCGAGCAACCTAGGCTTCACCCTAGGGCGTTGCTGCAACAGATTGAATAGTTAGGGACTTAGAAGTCAACGCCCCAACCATAAAATGCAAAAAAAATACGAGAGTGTTTCCATCATATAACAGGAATAATTGCAACCAGTTTGAAAGTGATGGCCAATTCTACGTTACGGGTAACCTAGGTTTCACTCCAGGGCGTTGCTCCACCATATCGAATAGTTACGGCCTAAGAAGTCAACGCCAGAAGCATAAAATACGATATAAATACAACAGGTTTTCCATCGTATAAAACGAATATTTGCAACCAGTGTGAAAGTAATGGTCATTTCTACGTTCCGAGCTCCCTAGGCTTCACTCTAGGGCGTTGCTCCACCAGATCGAATAGTTAGTGCCTTAGAAGTCAACGCAAGAAGCATAAAATACAATATAAATACAACAGTTTTTCCATCGTATAAAACGAATAATTGCAACCAGTATGAAAGTTATGGTCAGTTCTACGTTCCGGGCAACCTAGGCTTCACTCTATGGCGTTCTTCCTCTACATCGAATAGCAACGGCCTCAGAAGTCAACGCCTGAAGCATAAAATACAATAAAAATACAACAGTCTCTCCGTCCTATAACAGGAATAATTGCAACCCGTGTGAAAGTGATGGTCATGTGTACGTTCTAGGCAACCTAGGCTTCACTGTAGGGCGTTGTTCCACCAGATCGAATTGTTAGGCCCTAAGAAGTCAACGCCAGAAGCATAGGATACAATATAAATATAACAGTTTTTCCATCGTATAGAACGAATAATAGCAACCAGTGTGAAAGTTATGGTCACTTCTACGTTCCGGGCAACATAGGCTACACTCTAGGGCGTTGCTCCACCAGATCAAACAGCTAGGGCCTTAGAAGTCAACGCCCGAAGCATAAAATACAATATAAATATAACAGTTTTTCCATCGTATAAAACGAATAATTGCTACCAGTATGGAAGTGATGGTCATTTCTACGTTCCGGGCTACCTAGGCCTCACTCTAGGTCGTTGTTCCACCAGATCGAACAGTTAGTGCCTAAGAAGTGAACGCCAGAAGCATAAAATACAATATAAATATAACAGTTTTTCCATCGTATAAAACGAATAATAGCAACCAGTGTGAAAGTTATGGTCATTTCTACGTTCCGGGCAACCTAGGCTTCACTCTAAGGCGTTGCTTCACCAGAGCAAACAGTTAGGGCCTTAGAAGTCAACGCCCGAAGCATAAAATACAAAATAAATAAAACAGTTTTTCCATTGTATAAAACGAATAATAGCAACCAGTGTGAAAGTTAACGTCATTTCTACTTTCCAGGCAACCTAGGCTTCACCCTAGGGCGTTGCTCCAACAGATTGAATAGTTAGGGTCTTAGAAGTCAACGCCCGATGCATAAAATACAAAATAAATACAACAGTTTTTCCATCGTGTAAAACGAATAATTGCTACCGGTGTGAAAGTTATGGTCATTTCTACGTTCCGGTCAACCTAGGCTTCACCATAGGGCGTTGTTCCACCAGATCGAATAGTTAGGGCCTAAGAAGTGAACGCCAGAAGCATAAAATACAATATACGTACAACAGTTTTTCCATCGTATACAACGAATAATTGCTACCAGTATGGAAGTGATGGTCATTTCTACGTTCTGGGCTACCTAGGCCTCACTCTAGGTCGTTATCCCACCAGTTCGAATTGTTAGGGCCTAAGAAGTCAACGCCAGAAGCATAAGATACAATATGAATATAACAGTTTTTCCATCGAATAGAACGAATAATAGCAACCAGTGTGAAAGTTATGGTCATTTCTACGTTCCGGGCAACCTAGGCTTCACTCCAGGGCGTTGCTCCACCAGATCAAACAGCTAGGGCCTTAGAAGTCAACGCCCGAAGCATAAAATACAATATAAATACAACAGTTTTTCCATCGTATAAAACAAATAATTGCAACCAGTATGAAACTCATGGTCATTTCTACGTTCCGGGCAATCTAGGCTTCACTCTATGGCGTTCTTCCACCACATCGAATAGCTACGGCCTCAGAAGTCAACGCCTGAAGTATAAAATACAATAAAAATACAACCGTCTTTCCATCCTATAAGAGGAATAATTGCAACCAGTTTGAAAGTGATGGTCATTTCCCCTTTCCGGGCAACCTAGGCTTCACTCAAGGGCGTTACTCCACTAGATCGAATAGCTAGGGCCTTAGAAGTCAACGCCAGAAGCATAAAATACAATATAAATACAACAGTTTTTCCATTGTATAAAACGAATAATTGCAACCAGTATGAAACTTATGGTCATTTCTACTTTCCGAGCAACCTAGGCTTCACCCTAGGGCGTCGCTCCAACAGATTGAATAGTTAGGACCTTAGAAGTCAACGCCCGACGCATAAAATGCAATAAAAATGCAACAGTTTTTCCATCGTATAAAAGGATTAACTGCAACCAGTTTGAAAGTGATGGTCATTTCTACGTTCCGGGCAACCAAGGCTTCACCCTAGGGCGTTGCTCCAACAGATTGAATAGTTAGGGCCTTAGAAGACAACGCCCGACGCATAAAATGCAATAAAAATGCAACAGTTTTTCCAACGTATAAAAGGAATAATTGCAAACAGTGTGAAAGTAATGGTCATTTCTACGTTCCGGTCAACCTAGGCTTCACTCTACGGTGTTGTTCCACCAGATCGAATAGTTGGGGCCTAAGAAGTGAACGCCAGAAGCATAAAATACAATATAAATATAAGAGTTTTTCCATCGTATAAAACGAATAATAGCAACCAGTGTTAAAGTTATGGTCATTTCTACGTTCCGGGCAACCAAGGCTTCACCCTAGGGCGTTGCTCCAACAGATTGAATAGTTAGGGCCTTAGAAGACAACGCCCGACGCATAAAATGCAATAAAAATGCAACAGTTTTTCCAACGTATAAAAGGATTAATTGCAACCAGTTTGAAAGTGATGGTCATTTCTACGTTCCAGGCAACCTAGGCTTCACCCTAGGGCGTTGTTCCACCAGATGGAATAGTTAGGGCATAAGAAGTCATCGCCAGAAGCATAAAATACCGTATAAATACAACAGCTTTTCCATCGTATAGAACGAATAATAGCAACCAGTGTGAAAGTTAAGGTAATTTCTACGTTCTGGGCAACCTAGGCTTCACTCTACGGCGTTGTTCCACCAGATCGAATAGTTAGGGCCTAAGAAGTCATTGCCAGAAGCATAAAATGCAATATAAATATAAAGCGTTTCCATCGTATAAAACGAATAATTGCAACCAGTGTGAAAGTAATGGTCATTTCTACGTTCCGGGCAACCTAGGCTTCACTCTACGGCGTTGTTCCATCAGATGGAATAGTTAGGGCCTAAGAAGTCAACGCCCGAAGCATAAAATACGATATAAATACAACAGCTTTTCCATCGTATAAAAGGAATAATTGCAAACAGTGTGAAAGTAATGGTCATTTCTACGATCCGGGCAACCTAGGCTTCACTCTACGGTGTTGTTCCACCAGATCGAATAGTTGGGGCCTAAGAAGTGAACGCCAGAAGCATAAAATACAATATAAATATAACAGTTTTTCCATCGTATAAAACGAATAATAGCAACCAGTGTTAAAGTTATGGTCATTTCTACGTTCCGGGCAACCTAGGCTTCCCTCTAGGGCGTTGCTGCACCAGATCAAACAGTTAGGGCCTTAGATGTCAACGCCCGAAGCATAAAATACAAAATAAATAGAACAGTTTTTCCATTGTATAAAACGAATAATTGCTACCAGTGTAAAAGTTATGGTCATTTCTACGTTCCGGGCAACCTAGGCTTCACCCTAGGGCGTTGCTCCACCAGATCGAATAGTTAGGTCCTTAGAAGTCAACGCCAGAAGCATAAGATACAATATAAATATAACAGTTTTTCCATCGTATAGAACGATTGATAGCAACCAGTGTGAAAGTTATGGTCACTTCTACGTTCCGAGCAACCTAGGCTTCACTCTAGGGCGCTGCTTCACCAGATGGAATAGTTAGGGCCTTAAAAGTCAACGCCAGAAGCATAAAATACAATAAAGATGCAACAGCTTTTCCATCGTATAAAACGAATAACTTCAACCAGTGTGAATGTTATGGTCATTTCTACATTCCGAGCAACCTAGGCTTCACTCTATGGCGTTCTTCCACCACATCGAATAGCTACGGCCTCAGAAGTCAACGCCTGAAGTATAAAATACAATAAAAATACAACCGTCTTTCCATCCTATAACAGGAATAATTGCAACCAGTTTGAAAGTGATGGTCATTTCCCCTTTCCGGGCAACCTAGGCTTCACTCAAGGGCGTTACTCCACTAGATCGAATAGCTAGGGCCTTAGAAGTCAACGCCAGAAGCATAAAATACAATATAAATACAACAGTTTTTCCATTGTATAAAACGAATAATTGCAACCAGTATGAAACTTATGGACATTTCTACTTTCCGAGCAACCTAGGCTTCACCCTAGGGCGTCGCTCCAACAGATTGAATAGTTAGGACCTTAGAAGTCAACGCCCGACGCATAAAATGCAATAAAAATGCAACAATTTTTCCATCGTATAAAAGGATTAACTGCAACCAGTTTGAAAGTGATGGTCATTTCTACGTTCCGGGCAACCTAGGCTTCACTCTACGGCGTTGTTCCACCAGATGGAATAGTTAGGGCCTAAGAAGTCAGCGCCCGAAGCATAAAATACGATATAAATACAACAGCTTTTCCATCGTATAAAAGGAATAATTGCAAACAGTGTGAAAGTAATGGTCATTTCTACGTTCCGGGCAACCTAGGCTTCACTCTACGGTGTTGTTCCACCAGATCGAATAGTTGGGGCCTAAGAAGTGAACGCCAGAAGCATAAAATACAATATAAATATAACAGTTTTTCCATCGTATAAAACGAATAATAGCAACCAGTGTTAAAGTTATGGTCATTTCTACGTTCCGGGCAACCAAGGCTTCACCCTAGGGCGTTGCTCCAACAGATTGAATAGTTAGGGCCTTAGAAGACAACGCCCGACGCATAAAATGCAATAAAAATGCAACAGTTTTTCCAACGTATAAAAGGATTAATTGCAACCAGTTTGAAAGTGATGGTCATTTCTACGTTCCAGGCAACCTAGGCTTCACCCTAGGGCGTTGTTCCACCAGATGGAATAGTTAGGGCATAAGAAGTCATCGCCAGAAGCATAAAATACCGTATAAATACAACAGCTTTTCCATCGTATAGAACGAATAATAGCAACCAGTGTGAAAGTTAAGGTAATTTCTACGTTCTGGGCAACCTAGGCTTCACTCTACGGCGTTGTTCCACCAGATCGAATAGTTAGGGCCTAAGAAGTCATTGCCAGAAGCATAAAATGCAATATAAATATAAAGCGTTTCCATCGTATAAAACGAATAATTGCAACCAGTGTGAAAGTAATGGTCATTTCTACGTTCCGGGCAACCTAGGCTTCACTCTACGGCGTTGTTCCACCAGATGGAATAGTTAGGGCCTAAGAAGTCAACGCCCGAAGCATAAAATACGATATAAATACAACAGCTTTTCCATCGTATAAAAGGAATAATTGCAAACAGTGTGAAAGTAATGGTCATTTCTACGATCCGGGCAACCTAGGCTTCACTCTACGGTGTTGTTCCACCAGATCGAATAGTTGGGGCCTAAGAAGTGAACGCCAGAAGCATAAAATACAATATAAATATAACAGTTTTTCCATCGTATAAAACGAATAATAGCAACCAGTGTTAAAGTTATGGTCATTTCTACGTTCCGGGCAACCTAGGCTTCCCTCTAGGGCGTTGCTCCACCAGATCGAATAGCTAGGGCCTTAGAAGTCAACGCCCGAAACATAAAATACAATAAAAATACAACAGTTTTTCCATCTTATAACGGGAATAATTGCAACCAGTGTGTAAGTGATGGTCACTTCTACGTTCCCGGCAACCTAGGTTTCACTCTAGGTCGTTGCTCCACCAGATCGAATAGATAGGGCCTAAGAAGTCAACGACAGAAGCATAAAATACGATATAAATACAACAGCTTTTCCATCGTATATAATGTATATTTGCAAACAGTGTGAAAGTAATGGTCACATCCACGTTCCGAGCAACCTAGGCTTCACTCTAGGGCGTTGCTCCACCAGATCGAATAATTAGGGCCTTAGAAGTCAGCGCCAGAAGCATAAAATACAATATAAACACAACGGCTTTTACGTCGTATAGAAGGAATAATTGCAACCAGTGTTAAAGTTGTGGTCATTTCTGCGTTCCGAGCAACCTATGATTCACTCTAGGGCGTCGGTCCACCAGACCGAATAGTTAGGGCCTTAGAAAGCAACGCCAGAAGCATAAAATACAATATAAATACAACAGTTGTTCCATCGTGTAACAGGAATAATTGCAACCAGTGTGAACGATATGGTCATTTCTACGGTCCGGGCAACCTAGGATTCACTCTAGGGCGTTGGTCCACCAGATCCAATAGTTAGGGCCTAAGAGGTCAACGACAGTAGCACCAAATACAGAATAAATATAACAGTTTTTCCATCGTATAAAACGAATAATTGCAACCAGTCCGAAAGTAATGGTCATTTCTACGTGCTGGGCAACCTAGGCTTCACTCTAGGGCATTGCTCCACCAGACCGAATAGTTAGGCCCTTAGAAGTCAACGCCGGAAGCATAAAATACAACATAAATACAACAGCTCTTCCATCGCATATAATGTATATTTGCAAACAGTGTGAAAGTAATAGTCATTTCTACGATCCGCGCAACCTAGGCTTCACTCTCGGGCGTAGCTCCACCACTTCGAATAGCTCCGGCCTTAGAAGTCAACGCCTGAAGCATAAAATACAATAAAGGTACAACAGCTTTTCCACCGTATACCAGGAATAATTGCAACCAGTGTGAAAGTTATGGTGATTTCTACGTTCCGTGCAATCTAGGCTTCACTCTAGAGCGTTGCTCCACCAGGTCGAATAGCTAGGGCCTAAGAAGTCAACGCCAGAAGCATAAAATACAATATAAATACAACGGTTTTTCCATCGTATATAATGTATATTTGCAAACAGTGTGAAAGTAACGGTCGTTTCTACGTTCCGGGCAACCTAGGCTTCACTCTAGGGCGTAGCTCCACCACTTCGAATAGCTCCGGCCTTAGAAGTCAACGCCTGAAGCATAAAATACAATAAAGGTACAACAGCTTTTTCATCGTATACCAGGAATAATTGTAACCAGTGTGAAAGTTATGGTGATTTCTACGTTCCGTGCAATCTAGGCTTCACTCTAGGGCATTGCTCCACCAGATCGAATAGCTAGGGCCTAAGAAGTCAACGCCAGAAGCATAAAATACAATATAGATACAACGGTTTTTCCATCGTATATAATATATATTTGCAAACAGTGTGAAAGTAACGGTCGTTTCTTCGTTCCGGGCAACCTAGGCTTCACTCTAGGGCGTAGCTCCACCACATCGAATAGCTCCGGCCTTAGAAGTCAACGCCTGAAGCATAAAATACAATAAAGGTACAGCAGCTTTTCCATCGTATACCAGGAATAATTGTAACCAGTGTGAAAGTTATGGTGATTTCTACGTTCCGTGCAATCTAGGCTTCACTCTAGGGCGTTGCTCCACCAGATCGAATAGCTAGGGCCTAAGAAGTCAACGCCAGAAGCATAAAATACAATATAGATACAACGGTTTTTCCATCGTATATAATATATATTTGCAAACAGTGTGAAAGTAACGGTCGTTTCTTCGTTCCGGGCAACCTAGGCTTCACTCTAGGGCGTAGCTCCACCACATCGAATAGCTCCGGCCTTAGAAGTCAACGCCTGAAGCATAAAATACAATAAAGGTACAACAGCTTTTCCATCGTGTATCAGAAGTAATTGCAACCAGTGTGAAAGTAATGGCCATTTCTACTTTCCGGGCAACCTAGGCGTCACTCTAGGGCGTTGCTCCACCACATCTAATAACTGCGGCCTTAGAAGTCAACGCCAGGAGCATAAAATACAACATAAATACAACAGATTTTCCACCATATATAATGTATATTTGCAAACAGTGTGAAAGTAATGGTCATTTCTACGTACCGGGCAACCTAGGTTCCACTCTAGGGCGTTGCTACATCAAACCGAATAGCTAGGGCCTTAGAAGTCAACGCCAGAAGCATAAAATACAATAAAGATGCAAAAGTTTTTCCATCGTATAACAGGAATAACTGCAAACAGTATGAAAGTACTGGTCATTTCTCCGTTACGGGTAACCTAGGTTTCACTCTAGGGTGTTGCTCCACCAGATCGAAGAGCTAGGGACTTAGAATTCAACGCCATAAGAATAAAATACAAAATAAGTACAACAGATTTTCCATCGTATAAAATGAATAGTTGCAACCAGTGTGAAAGTTATGGTCATTTCTACATTCCGAGCAACCTAGGCTTCACTCTAGGGCGTTGCTCCACCAGATCGAATAGTTAGGTCCTTAGAAGTCAACGCCAGAAGCATAAAATACGATATAAATACAACAGCATTTCCATCATATTAAATGAATAATTGCAAACAGTGTGAAAGTAGTGGTCATTTCTACGTTCCGAGCAGCCTAGGCTTCACTCTAGGGCGGTGCTCCAACATATCGAATAGCTACGGCCTTAGAAGTCTACGACTGAAGCATAAAATACAATAAAAATACAACAGTCTTTTCATCGTATAACAGGAATAATTGCAACAAGCGTGATAGTAATGATCATTTCGGCGTTTCGGGCATCCTAGACTTATCTCTGAGGCATTGCTCCACCAGATCGAATAGTTAGGGCCCAAGAAGTCAACGCCAGAGGCATAAAATACAATATAAATATAACAGCTTTTCCATCGTATAAAACGAATAATTGCAACCAGTGTGAAAGTAATGGTCATTTCTACGTTCCGAGCAACCTAGGCGTCACTCTAGGGCGTTGCTCCACCAGATCGAATAGCTAGGGACTTATAATACATCGCTAAAAGCATAAAATACAATTAAAATACAACAGTTTTTCCATCGTATAACAGGAATAATTGCAACCAGTGTGAAAGTAATGGTCATTTCTACGTTCCGGGTAACCTAGGTTTCACTCTAGGGCGTTGCTCCTCCACATCGAATGGTTAGGGCCTTAGAAGACAACGCCCGAAGCATAAAATACAAAATAAATAGAACAGTTTTTCCATCGTATAACAGGAATAATTGCAACCAGTGTGAAGGTAATGGTGATTTCTACGTTCCGTGCAATCTAGGCTTCACTCTAGGGCGTCGCTCCACCAGATCGAATAGCTAGGGCCTAAGAAGTCAACGCCAGAAGCATAAACCACGATATATGCACAACAGTATACCATCGTATAAAACGGATAATTGCAACCAGTGTGAAAGTGATGGTCATTTCTACGATCCAGGCAACCTAGGCTTCACTCTAGGGCGTTGTTCCACCAGATCGAATAGCTACGGCCATAGAAGTCAACGCCTGAAGCATAAAATACAACAAAAATAAAACATATTTTTCATCGTATAACAGGAATAATTGTAACCAGTGTGAAAGTAATGGTCATTTCTACGTTCCGGGCAACCAAGGCTTCACTCTAGGGCGTCGTTCCACCAGATCGAATAGTTAGGGCTCAAGAAGTCAACGCCAGGGGCATAAAATACAATATAAATACAAGAGCTATTCCATCGTTTAAAACGAAGAATTGCAACCAGTATGGAAGGTATTGTCATTTCTACGTTCCGGGCTACCTAGGCTTCACTCTAGCTTGTTGTTCCACCAAATCGAATAGTTAGGGCCTAAGAAGTCAACGCCAGAAGCATAAAATACGATATATGTACAACAGTCTTTCCATCGTATAAAACGAATAATTGCAACCACTGTGAAAGTAATGGCCATTTATACGTTCCGGGTATCCTTGACATAACTCTGAGGTAATGCTCCACCAGATCGAATACATAGGACCTTAGGAGTCAACGCCAGAAGCATAAAATACAATATAAATATAACCATTTTTACGCCGTATAAAACGAATAATAGCAACCAGTGTGACAGTGATGGTCATTTCTACGATCCGGGCAACCTAGGCTTCACTCTAGGGCGTTGTTCCACCAGATCGAATAGTTAGGGCCTTAGAAGTCAGCGCCAGAAGCATAAAATACAATCGAGATGCAACAGTTTTTCCATCATATAACAGGAATAATTGCAACCTGTGTGAAGGTAATGGTCATTTCTACGTTCCGTGCAATCTAGGCTTCACTCCAGGGTGTTGCTCCATCACATCTAATAACTACGGCCTTAGAAGTCAACGCCAGGAGCATAAAATACAATATAAATACAACAGCTTTTCAATCGTATAACAGGTATAATTGCAGCCAGTGTGGAAGTTATGGTCATTTCTACGTTCCGGGCAACCTAGGCTTCACTCTAGGGCGGTGCTCCACCAGATCAAATAGTTGGGGCCTAAGAAGTCAACGCCAGAAGCATAAAATACAACATAAATACAACAGATTTTCCATCGTATATAATGTATATTTGCAAAGAGTGTGAAAGTAATGGTCATTTCTACGTACCGGGCAACCTGGGCTCCACTCTAGGGCGTTGCTCCACCAAACCGAATAGCTAGGACCTTAGAAGTCAATGCCAGAAGCATAAAATACAATAAAGATGCAAAAGTTTTTCCATCGTATAACAGGAATAACTGCAAACAGTATGAAAGTACTGGTCATTTCTACGTTCCGGGTAACCTTGGTTTCACTCTAGGGCGTTGCTCCACCAGATCGAACAGCTAGGGACTTAGAATACAACGCCATAAGAATAAAATACAATATAAGTAGAACAGTTTTTCGATCGTATAAAATGAATAATTGCAACCAGTGTGAAAGTTATGGTCATTTCTACACTCCGAGCAACCTAGGCTTCACTCTAGGGCGTTGCTCCACCTGATCGAATAGTTAGGGCCTCAGAAGTCAACGCCAGAAGCATAAAATACAATAAAGATGCAACAGTTTTTCCACCGTATAACAGGAATAACTGCAAACAGTGTGAAAGTACTGGTCATTTCTACGTTCCGGGTAACCTAGGTTTCACTCTAGGGCGTTGCTTCACCACATCGAATGGTTAGGGCCTTAGAAGACAACGCCCGAAGCATAAAATACAAAATAAATAGAACAGTTTTTCCATCGTATAACAGGAATAATTGCAAGCAGTGTGAAAGTAATGGTCATTTCTACGTTCCCGGCAACCTAGGTTTCACTCTAGGTCGTTGCTCCACCAGATCAAATAGATAGGGCCTAAGAAGTCAACGACAGAAGCATAAAATACGATATAAATACAACAGCTTTTCCATCGGATATAATGTATATTTGCAAACAGTGTGAAAGTAATGGTCATATCCACGTTCCGAGCAACCTAGGCTTCACTCTAGGGCGTTGCTCCACCAGATCGAGTAATTAGGGCCTTAGAAGTCAGCGCCAGAAGCATAAAATACAATATAAACACAACGGCTTTTACGTCGTATAGAAGGAATAATTGCAACCAGTGTGAAGGTTATGGTCATTTCTACGTTCCGGGCAACCTATTCTTCACTCTAGGGCGTTGCTCCACCAGATCGAATAGTTAGGGCCTTAGAAGTCAACGCCAGAAGCATAAAATACAATATAAATACAACAGCTTTTCCGTCGTATATAATGTATATTTGCAAACAGTGTGAAAGTGATGGTCATTTCTACGTTCCGGACAACCTAGACTTCTCTCTAGGGCGCTGGTCCACCAGATCCAATACATAGGGCTTAAGAAGTCAACGCCAGAAGCATAAAATACAATATAAATACAACAGCATTTCCATCGTATATAATGTATATTTGCAAACAGTGTGAAAGTAATGGTCATTTCCACGTTCCGAGCAACCTAGGCCTCACTCTAGGGCGTTGCTCCACCAGATCGAATAGTTAGGGTCTTAGAAGTCAGCGCCAGAAGCATAAAATACAATATAAACACAACGGCTTTTACGTCGTATCGAAGGAATAATTGCAACCAGTGTTAAAGTTGTGGTCATTTCTACGTTCCGAGCAACCTATGATTCACTCTAGGGCGTTGGTCCACCAGACCGAATAGTTAGGGCCTTAGAAAGCAACGCCAGAAGCATAAAATACAATATAAATACAACAGTTGTTCCATCGTGTAACAGGAATAATTGCAACCAGTGTGAACGATATGGTCATTTCTACGATCCGCGCAACCTTGGATTCACTCTAGGGCGTTGGTCCACCAGATCCAATAGTTAGGGCCTAAGAAGTCAGCGACAGTAGCACCAAATACAAAATAAACATAACAGTTTTTCCATCGTATAAAACGAATAATTGCAACCAGTCTGAAAGTGATGGTTATTTCTACGTGCCGGGCAACCTAGGCTTCACTCTAGGGCGTTGCTCCACCAGACCGAATAGTTAGGCCCTTAGAAGTCAACGCCGGAAGCATAAAATACAACATTAAATACAACAGCTTTTCCATCGCATATAATGTATATTTGCAAACAGTGTGAAAGTAATAGTTATTTCTACGATCCGCGTAACCTAGGCTTCACTCTCGGGAGTAGCCCCACCACTTCGAATAGCTCCGGCCTTAGAAGTCAACGCCTGAAGCATAAAATACAATAAAGGTACAACAGCATTTCCATCGTATACCAGGAATGATTGCAACCAGTGTGGAAGTTATGGTCATTTCTACGTTGCGGGCAACCTAGGCTTCACTCTAGGGCGTTGCTCCACCAGATGGAATAGATAGGGCCTTAGAAGTCAACGCCAGAAGCATAAAATACAATCGAGATGCAACAGTTTTTCCATCATATAACAGGAATAATTGCAACCTGTGTGAAGGTAATGGTCATTTCTACGTTCCGTGCACTCTAGGCTTCACTCCAGGGTGTTGCTCCATCACATCTAATAACTGCGGCCTTAGAAGTCAACGCCAGGAGCATAAAATACAATATAAATACAACAGCTTTTCAATCGTATATAATGTATATTTGCAAACAGTGTGAAAGTTATGGCCATTTCTTCGTTGCGAGCACCCTAGGCTTAACTCTAGGGCGTAGCTCCAACAGATCGAATAGATAGGGCCTTAGAGGTCAACGCCAGAAGCATAAAATACAATAAAGATGCAACAGTATTTCCATCGTATAACAGGAATAATTGCAACCAGTGTGAAGGCAATGGTGATTTCTACGTTCCGTGCAATCTAGGCTTCAGTCTAGGGCGTCGCTCCACCAGATCGAATAGCTAGGGCCTAAGAAGTCAACGCCAGAAGCATAAACCACGATATATGCACAACAGTATACCATCGTATAAAACGAATAATTGCAACCAGTGTGAAAGTGATGGTCATTTCTACGATCCAGGCAACCTAGGCTTCACTCTAGGGCGTTGTTCCACCAGATCGAATAGCTACGGCCATAGAAGTCAACGCCTGAAGCATAAAATACAACAAAAATAAAAAATATTTTTCATCGTATAACAGGAATAATTGTAACCAGTGTGAAAGTAATGGTCATTTCTACGTTCCGGGAAACCAAGGCTTCACTCTAGGGCGTCGTTCCACCAGATCGAATAGTTAGGGCTCAAGAAGTCAACGCCAGGGGCATAAAATACAATATAAATACAAGAGCTATTCCATCGTTTAAGACGAAGAATTGCAACCAGTATGGAAGGTATTGTCATTTCTACGTTCCGGGCAACCTAGGCTTCTCCCTAGGGCGTTGGTCCACCAGATCGTATGGTTAGGGCCTTAGAAGTCAACTCCCGAAGCATAAGATACAATATAAATACAACAGTTTTTCCATCGTATAACAGGAATAATTGCAACCAGTGTAAAAGTAATGGTCATTTCTACGTTCCGAGCAACCTAGGCGTCACTCTATTGCGTTGCTCCACCAGATCGAATAGCTAGGGACTTATAATTCATCGCTAAAAGCATAAAATACAATTAAAATACAACAGTTTTTCCATCGTATAACAGGAATAATTGCAACCAGTGTGAAAGTTATGGACATTTCTACATTCCGGCCAACCTAGGCTTCTATCTAGGGCGTTGCTCCACCAGATCGAATAGTTAGGGCCTCAGAAGTCAACACCAGAAGCATAAAATACAATAATCATGCAACAGTTTTTCCACCGTTTAACAGGAATAACTGCAACCAGTGTGAATGTACTGGACATTCCTACGTTCCGGATAACCTAGGTTTCACTCTAGGGCGTTGCTCTACCAGATCGAATAGCTAGGGACTTAGAAATCAAAGCCAGAAGCATAAAATACAATATAAATACAACAGTTTTTCCATCATATGAAACGAATAATTGCAACCAGGATGAAAGTTACGGTCATTTCTACTTTCCGGGCAACCTAGGCTTCACCCTAGGACGTTGCGCCAACACATTGAATAGTTAGGGCCTTAGAAGACAATGCCCGAAGCATAAAATGCAAAATAAATAGAACAGTTCTTCCATTGTATAAAACGAATAATTGCTACCAGTGTGAAAGTTATGGTCATTTCTACTTTCCGGGCAACCTAGGATTCACTATAGGGCGTTGCTCCAACAGATTGAATAGTTAGGGACTTAGAAGTCAACGCCCGAAGCATAAAATGCACTAAAAATACAACAGTTTTTCCATCATATAACAGGAATAATTGCAAGCAGTTTGAAAGTGATGGTCATTTCTATGTACCGGGCACCCTAGGCTCCACTCTAGGGCGTTGCTCCACCAGATCGAATAGTTAGGGCCTTAGAAGTCAACGCCAGAAGCATAAAATACAATATAAATGTAACAGTCTTTCCATCGTATGAAACGAATAATAGCAATCAGTGTTAAAGTTATGTTCATTTCTACGTTCCAGGCAACCTAGGCTTCACTCTAGGGCGTTGTACCAACAGATTGAATAGTTAGGGCCTTTGAAGTCAACGCGCGAAGGATAAAATACGATATAAATACAACAGCTTTTCCATCGTATAAAACGAATAATTGCAACCAGTGTGAAAGTAATGGTCATTTCTACGTTCCGAGCACCCTAGGCGTCACTCTAGGGCGTTGCTGCACCACATCGAATAGCTACGGCCTTAGAAGTCAACGCCAGAAGAAAAAAATACGATATAAATACAACAGCTTTTCCATCGTATAAAAGGAATAATTGCAAACAGTGTGAAAGAAATGGTCATTTCTACGATCCGGGCAACCGAGGCTTCACTCTACGGCGTTGTTCCACCAGATCGAATAGCTACGGCCTCAGAAGTCAACACCTGAAGTCTAAAATACAATAAAAATACAACAGTCTTTCCATCCTATAACAGGAATAGTTGCAACCCGTGTGACGGTGATGGTCATTTCTGCGTTCCAGACAACCTAGGCTTCACTCTAGGGCGTTGTTCCTCCAGATCGAATAGTTAGGGCCTAAGAAGTCAACGCCTGAAGCATAAAATACAATATAAATATAACAGTTTTTCCATCGTATAAAACGAATAATAGCAACCAGTGTGAAAGTTATGGTCATTTCTACGTTCCGGGCAACCTAGGTTTCACTCTAGGGCGTTGCTCCTCCAGATCAAACAGTTAGGGCCTTAGAAGCCAACGCCCGAAGCATTAAATACAAAATAAATAGAACAGTTTTTCCATTGTATAAAACGGATAATTGCTGCCAGTGTAAAAGTTATGGTCATTTCAACGTTCCGCGCAACCTGGGCTTTACCCCAGGGCGTTGTTCCACCAGACGAAATAGTTAGGGTTTGGAAGAAGTCAACGCCAGAAGCATAAAATACGATATAAATACAACAGCTTTTCCATCGTATATAATGTATACTTGCAAACAGTGTCAAAGTAATGGTCATTTCTACGTACCGGGCAACCTAGGCTCCACTCTAGGGCGTTGTTCCACCAGGTCGTATAGTTAGTGCCTAAGAAGTGAACGCCAGAAGCATAAAATACAATATAAATACAACAGTTTTTCCATCATATAAAACTAATTATTGCAACCAGTATGAAAGTTATGGTCATTTCTACTTTCCGGGCGACCTAGGCTTGACCCTAGGGCGTTGCTCCAACAGATTGAATAGTTAGGGCCTTAGAAGTCAATGCCCGAAGCATAAAATACATTATAAATACAACAGTTTTTCTAGCATATAAAACGAATAATTGCAACTAGTATGAAAGTTATGGTCATTTCTACTTTCCGGGCAACCTAGGCTTCACCCTAGGGCGTTGCTCCAACAGATTGAATAGTTAGGGCCTTAGAAGTCAATGGTCGAAGCATAAAATGCAATAAAAATACAACAGTTTTTCCATCGTATAACAGGATTAATTGCAACCAGTTTGAAAGTGATGGTCATTCCTACGTTCCGGGCAACCTAGGCTTCACTCTAGGGCGCTGCTCCACCAGATCGAATAGTTAGGTCCTTAGATGTCAACGCTAGAAGCATAAAATACGATATAAATACAACAGCTTTTCCGTTGTATAAAAGGAATAATTGCAAACAGTGTGAAAGTAATGGTCATTTCTACGTTCCGGGCAACCTAGGTTTCACTCCAGGGCGTTGCTCCACCAGATCGAATAGTTATGTCCTAAGAAGTCAACGCCAGGAGCATAAAATACGATATAAATACAACAGCTTTTCCATCGCATATAACGAATAATTTCAACCAGTGCGAAAGTAATGGTCATTTCTACGTTCCGAGCAACCTAGGCGTCACTCTAGGGCGTTGCTCCACCAGATCGAATAGCTAGGGACATATAATTCATCGCTAAAAGCATAAAATACTATTAAAATACAACAGTTTTTCCATCGTATAACAGGAATAATAGCAGCCAGTGTGAAAGTTATGGACATTTCTACATTCCGGCCAACCTAGGTTTCACTCTAGGGCGTTGCTCCACCAGATCGAATAGTTAGGGCCTCAGAAGTCAACACCAGAAGCATAAAATACAATAATGATGCAACAGTTTTTCCGACGTTTAACAGGAATAACTGCAACCAGTGGAATGTACTGGACATTTCTACGTTCCGGATAACCTAGGTTTCACTCTAGGGCGTTGCTCTACCAGATCGAATAGCTAGGGACTTAGAAATCAACGCCAGAAGCATAAAATACAATATAAATACAACAGCTTTTCCATCGTATAAAACGAATAATTGCAACCAGTGTGAAAGTAATGGTCATTTCTACGTTCCGACCACCCTAGGCGTCACTCTAGGGCGTTGCTCCACCACATCTAATAGCTACGGCCTTAGAAGTCAACGCCAGAGGCATAAAATACAATATAAATACAACAGCTTTTCCATCGTATAAAAGGAATAATTGCAAACAGTGTGAAAGTAATGGTCATTTCTACGTTCCGGGCAACCTAGGCTTCACTCTACGGCGTTGTTCCACCAGATCGGATAGTTAGGGCCTAAGAAGTCAACACCAGAAGAATAAAATGCAAAATAAATACAACAGCCTTTACACCGTATAAAACGAATATTTGCAACCTGTGTGAAGGTTATGGTCATATCTACGTTCCGGGCAACCTAGGCTTCACTGTAGGGCGTTGCTCCACCAGATCGAAATGTTAGGGCCTAAGAAGTCAACGCCCGAAGCATAAAATACGATATAAATACAACAGCTTTTCCGTCGTATTAAATGAATAATTGCAAACAGTGTGAAAGTAGTGCTCATTTCTACGTTCCGAGCATCCTAGGCTTCACTCTAGGGCGGTGCTCCACCATATCGAATAGTTAGGGCCTAAGAAGTGAACGCCAGACGCATTAAATACAATATAAATATAACAGTTTTTCCATCGCATAAAACGAATAATAGCAACCAGTGTGAAACTTATGGTCATTTCTACGTTCCGGGCAACCTAGGTTTCACTCTAGGGCGTTGCTCCACCAGATCAGACAGTTAGGGCCTTAGAAGTCAACGCCCGAAGCATAAAATACAAAATAAATAGAACAGTTTTTCCATTGTATAAAACGAATAATTGCAATCAGTTTGAAAGTGATGGTCATTTCTACGTACCGGGCAACCTCGGCTTCACTCTAGGGCGTTGCTACACCAGATCAAACAGATAGGGCCTTAGAAGTCAACGCCCGAAGCATAAAATACAAAATAAATAGAACAGATTTTCCATTGTATAAAACGAATAATTGCTACCAGTGTAAAAGTTATGGTCATTTCAACGTTCCGGGCAACCTAGGCTTCACCCTAGGGCGTTGTTCCACCAGATCGAATAGTTCGGGACTAAGAAGTGATCGCCAGAAGCATAAAATACAATATAAATACAACAGTTTTTCCATCGTATAAAACAAATAATTGCAACCAGTATGAAAGTTATGGTCATTTCTACGTTCCCTGCAAGCTAGGCTTCACTCTATGGCGTTCTTCCACCACATCGAATAGCTACGGCCTCAGAAGTCAACGCCTGAAGCATAAAATACATTAAAAATACAACAGTCTTTCCATCCTATAACAGGAATAATGGCAACCCGTGTGAAAGTGATGGTCATTTGTACGTTCCAGGCAACCTAGGCTTCACTCTAGGGCGTTGTTCCACCAGACCGAATTGTTAGGGCCTAAGAAGTCAACGCCAGAAGCATAAGATACATAATAAATATAACAGTTTTTCCGTCGTATAGAACGAATAATAGCATCCAGTGTGAAAGTTATGGTCATTTGTACGTTCCGGGCAACCTAGGCTTCACTCTAGGGCGTTGCTCCACCAGATCGAGTAGTTAGGGCCTTAGAAGTCCACGGCCGAAGCATAAAATACAAAATAAATAGAACAGTTTTTCCATTGTAAAAAGCGAATAATTGCTGCCAGTGTGAAAGTTATGTTTATTTCTACGTTCCGGGCAACCTAGGCTTAACTGTAGGGTGTTGCTCCAACAGATCGAATAGGTAGGGCAATAGAAGTCAACGCCAGAAACATAAAATACGATATAAATACCACAGCTTTTCCGTCGTATAAAACGAATAATTGCAACCAGTGTGAAAGTTATGGTCATTTCTACGTTCCGGGCAACCTAGGCTTCACTCTGGGGCGTTGTTCCACCAGATAGAATAGTTAGGGCCATAGAAGTCAACGCCAGAAGCATAAAATTCAATAAAGATGCAACAGTTTTTCCATCGTATAGCAGGAATAATTGCAAACAGTGTGAAAGTACTGGTCATTTCTACGTTCAGGGTAACCTAGGCTTCACTCTAGGGCGTTGTTCCACCAGATCGAACAGTTAGGGCATAAGAAGGCAACGCCAGAAGCATAAAATACAATATAAATATAACAGTTTTTCCATCGTATAAAACGAATAATAGCAACCAGCGTGAAAGTTATGGTCATTTCTACGTTCCGGGCAACCTAGGCTTCACCCCAGGTCGTTGTTCCACCAGATCGAATAGTTAGGGCCTAAGAAGTGAACGCCAGCAGCATAAAATACAATATAAATACAACAGTTCTTCCATCATATAAAACGAATAATTGCAACCAGTATGAAAGTTATGGTCATTTCTACGTTCCGGGCAACCTGGGCTTCACTCTATGGCGTTCTTCCACCACATCGAATAGCTACGGCCTCAGAAGTCAACGCGTGAAGCATAAAATACAATAAAAATACAGCAGCCTTTCCATCCTATAACAGGAATAATTGCAACCCGTGTGGAAGTGATGGTCATTTGTACGTTCCAGGCAACCTAGGCTTCACTCTAGGGCGTTGCTCCACCTGATCGAATTGTTAGGGCCTAAGAAGTCAACGCCAGAAGCATAAGATACAATATAAATATAACAGTTTTTCCATCGTATAAAACGAATAATAGCAACCAGTGTGAAAGTAATGGACATTTCTACGTTCCGGGCAACCTGGGCGTCACTCTACGGCGTTCCTCCACCACATCTAATAGCTACGGCCTTAGAAGTCAACGCCAGAAGCATAAAATACAATAAAGATGCAACAGTTTTTCCATCGAATAACAGGAATAACTGCAAACAGTGTGAAAGTACTGGTCATTCCTACGTTCCGGGTAACCTAGGTTTCATTCTAGGGCGTAGCTCCACCAGATCGAATAGCTAGGGACATAGAATTCAACGGCAGAAGAATAAAGTACAATATAAGTACAACAGTTTTTCCATCGTATAAAATGAATAATTGCAAACATTGTGAAAGTAATGGTCATTTCTACGTTCCGGGCAACCTATGCTTCACTCTAGGGCGTTGCTCCACCAGACCGAGTAGTTAGGGCCTTAGAAGTCCACGGCCGAAGCATAAAATACAAAATAAATAGAACAGTTTTTCCATTGTAAAAAGCGAATAATTGCTGCCAGTGTGAAAGTTATGTTTATTTCTACGTTCCGGGCAACCTAGGCTCAACTGTAGGGTGTTGCTCCAACAGATCGAATAGGTAGGGCCATAGAAGTCAACGCCCGGAGCATAAAATACAATAAATATACAAGAGTTTTTCCATCGAATAACAGGAATAACTGCAAACAGTGTGAAAGTACAGGTCATTCCTACGTTCCGGGTAACCTAGGTTTCATTCTAGGGCGTAGCTCCACCAGATCGAAAGGTTAGGGCCTAAGAAATCAACGCCAGAAGCATAAAATACAATATAAATAACACAGCTTTTCCGTCGTATAAAACGAATAATTGCAACCAGTGTGAAAGTTATGGTCATTTCTACGTTCCGGGCAACCTAGGCGTCACTCTAGGCCGTTCCTCCACCACATCGAATAGTTAGGGCCATAGAAGTCAACGCCCGAAGCATAAAATACAATAAAGATGCAACAGTTTTTCCATCGTATAACAGGAACAATTGCAACCAGTGTGAAAGTAATGGTCAGTTCTACGTTCCGGGCAAACTAGGTTTCACTCTAGGGCGTTGCTCCACCAGATCGAATAGTTAGGGCCTAAGAAGTCAACGCCAGAAGCATAAAATACGATATAAATACCACAGCTTTTCCGTCGTATAAAACGAATAATTGCAACCAGTGTGAAAGTTATGGTCATTTCTACGTTCCGGGCAACCTAGGCGTCACTCTAGGCCGTTGCTCCACCACATCGAATAGATAGGGCCTTAGAAGTCAACGCCAGAGGCATAAAATACAATATAAATACAACAGCTCTTCCATCGTATAAAACGAATAATTGCTACCAGTGTAAAAGTTATGGTCATTTCTACGTTCCCGGCAACCTAGGCTTCACCCTAGGGCGTTGTTCCACCAGATCGAATAGTTAGGGCCTAAGAAGTGATCGCCAGAAGCATAAAATGCAATATAAATACAACAGTTTTTCCATCGTATAACAGGATTAATTGCAACCAGTTTGAAAGTCATGGTCATTTCTACGTTCCGGGCAACCTATGCTTCACTCTAGGGCGTTGCTCCACCAGATCGAGTAGTTAGGGCCTTAGAAGTCCACGGCCGAAGCATAAAATACAAAATAAATAGAACAGTTTTTCCATTGTAAAAAGCGAATAATTGCTGCCAGTGTGAAAGTTATGTTTATTTCTACTTTCCGGGCAACCTAGGCTTAACTGTAGGGTGTTGCTCCAACAGATCGAATAGGTAGGGCCATAGAAGTCAACGCCCGGAGCATAAAATACAATAAATATACAAGAGTTTTTCCATCGTATAACAGGAATAATTGCAACCAGTGTGAAAGTGATGATCATTTCTACGTTCCGGGCAACCTAGGCTTCACTCTAGGGCGTTCCTCCACCAGATCGTATAGTTAGGGCCTTAGAACTCAACGCCAGAAGCATAAAATGCAATAAATATACAAGAGTTTTTCCATCGTATAACAGGAATAATTGCAACCAGTGTGAATGTGGTGGTCATTTCTACGTTCCGGGCAACCTAGGCTTCACTCTAGGGCGTTGTTCCACCAGATAGAATAGTTAGGGATTAAGAAGTCAACGCCAGAAGCTTAAAATACAATATAAATATAACAGGTTTTCCATCGTATAAAACGAATAAAAGCAACCAGTGTGAAAGTTATGGTTATTTCTCCGTTCCAGGCAACCTAGGCTTCACTCTAGTGCGTTGCACCACCAGATCGAATAGTCAGGGGCTTAGAAGTCAACGCCCGAAGCATAAAATACAAAATAAATAGAACAGCTTTTCCATCGTATAAAATGAATAATTGCAAACAGTGTGAAAGTAATGGTCATTTCTACGTTCCGAGCATCCTAGGCGTCACTCTAGGGCGATGCTCCACCACGTCTAATAGCTACGGCCTTAGAAGTCAACGCCATAAGAATAAAATACAATATAAGTACAACAGTTTTTCCATCGTATAAAATGAATAATTGGAAACATTGTGAAAGTAATGGTCATTTTTACGTTCCAGGCAACCTAGGCGTCACTCTAGGGCGTTGCTCCACCACATCGAATAGCTACGGCCTTAGAAGTCAACGCCCGAAGCATAAAATACATTAAATATACAAGAGCTTTTCCATCGTATAACAGGAGTAATTGCAACCAGTGTGAAAGTGACGGTCATTTCTACGTTCCGGGCAACCTATGCTTCACTCTAGGGCATTGTTCCACCAGATCGAAAGGTTAGGGCCTAAGAAATCAACGCCAGAAGCATAAAATACAACATAAATACCACAGCTTTTCCGTCGTATAAAACGAATAAATGCAACCAGTGTGAAAGTTATGGTCATTTCTACGTTCCGGGCAACCTAGGCGTCACTCTAGGCCGTTCCTCCACCACATCGAATAGTTAGGGCCATAGAAGTCAACGCCCGAAGCATAAAATACAATAAAGATGCAACAGTTTTTCCATCGTATAACAGGAACAATTGCAACCAGAGTGAAAGTAATGGTCAGTTCTACGTTCCGGGCAAACTAGGTTTCACTCTAGGGCGTTGCTCCACCTGATCGAATAGTTAGTGCCTAAGAAGTCAACGCCAGAAACATAAAATACGATATAAATACCACAGCTTTTCCGTCGTATAAAACGAACAATAGCAGCCAGTGTGAAAGTTATGGTCATTTCTACGTTCCGGGCAACCTAGGCTTCACTCTAGGGCGTTGCTCCACCAGATCAAACAGTTAGGGCCTTAGAAGCCAACGCCCGAAGCACTAAATACAAGATAAATAGAACTGTTTTTCCATTGTATAAAACGAATAATTGCTACCAGTGTAAAAGTTATGGTCATTTCTACGTTCCGGGCAACCTAGGCTTCACCCTAGGCCGTTGTTCCACCAGATCGAATAGTTAGGGCCTAGGAAGTGAACGCCAGAAGCATAAAATGCAATATAAATACAACAGTTTTTCCATCGTATAACAGGATTAATTGCAACCATTTTGAAAGTGATGGTCATTTCTACGTTCCGGGCAAGCTAGGCTTCACTCTAGGGCGTTCCTCCACTAGATCGAATAGCTAGGGCCTTAGAAGTCTACGCCAGAAACATAAAACACAATATAAATCCAACAGTTTTTCCATCGTATAAAACGAATAATTGCAACCAGTATGAAACTTATGGTCATTTCTATGTTCCGGGCAACCTAGGATTCACCCTAGGGCGTTGATCCTACAGGATGAATAGTTAGGGCCTTAGAAGTCAATGCCCGAAGCATAAAATGCAATAAAAATACAACAGTTTTTCCATCGTATAGCAGGAATAATTTGCAACCAGTGTGATAGTAGTGGTCATTTCTACGTTCCGGGCAACCTAGGCCTCACTCTAGGGCGTTGTTCCACCAGATTGAATAGTTAGGGCCTAAGAAATCAACGCCAGAAGCATAAAATACAATATAAATATAACAGTTTTTCCATCGTATAAAACGAATAATTTCAACCAGTGTGAATGTTATGGTCATTTCTACGTTCCGGGTAACCTAGGTTTCATCCTAGGGCGTAGCTCCACCAGATCGAATAGCTAGGGACGTAGAATTCAACGGCAGAAGAATAAAATACAATATAAGTACAACAGTTTTTCCATCGTATAAAATGAATAATGGCAAACATTGTGAAAGTAATGGTCATTTCTATGTTCCGGCAACCTAGGCGTCACTCTAGGGCGTTGCTCCACCACAACTAATTGCTACGGCCTTAGAAGTCAACGACAGAAGCATAAAATACAATATAAATACAACAGCTTTGCCATCGTATAACAGGAATAATTACAACCAGTGTGAAAGTAAAGGTCATTTCTACGTTCCGGGCAACCTATGCTTCACTCTAGGGCGTTGCTCCACCAGATCGAGTAGTTAGGGCCTTAGAAGTCCACGGCCGAAGCATAAAATACAAAATAAATAGAACAGTTTTTCCATTGTAAAAAGCGAATAATTGCTGCCAGTGTGAAAGTTATGTTTATTTCTACGTTCCGGGCAACCTAGGCTTAACTGTAGGGTGTTGCTCCAACGGATCGATTAGGTAGGGCCATAGAAGTCAACGCCCGGAGCATAAAATACAATAAATATACAAGAGTTTTTCCATCGTATAACAGGAATAATTGCAACCAGTGTGAAAGTGATGATCATTTCTACGTTCCGGGCAACCTAGGCTTCACTCTAGGGCGTTGCTCCACCAGATCGTATAGTTAGGGCCTTAGAGCTCAACGCCAGAAGCATAAGATGCAATAAATATACAAGAGTTTTTCCATCGTATAACAGGAATAATTGCAACCAGTGTGAAAGTAATGGACATTTCTACGTTCCGGGCATCCTGGACGTCACTCTACGGCGTTGGTCCAGCACATCTAATAGCTACGGCCTTAGAAGTCAACGACAGAAGCAGAAAATACAATATAAATACAACAGCTTTGCCACCGCATAAAATGAAAAATTGCAAACAGTGTGAAAGTTATGTTCATTTCTACGTTCCGGTCAACCTAGGCTTCACTGTAGGGTCTTGCTCCACCAGATCGAATAGGTAGTGCCATAGAAGTCAACGCCCGAAGCATAAAATACAATAAATATACAAGAGTTTTTCATCGTATAACAGGAATAATTGCAACCACTGTGAAAGTGATGGTCATTTCAACGTTCCGGGCAACCTAAGCTTCACTCTAGGTCGTTACTCCACCAGATCGAATAGTTACGGCCTTAGAAGTCAACACCAGAAGCATAAAATACAATAAAGATGCAACAGTTTTTCCATCGAATAACAGGAATAACTGCAAACAGTGTGAAACTACTGGTCATTTCTACGTTCCGTGTAACCTAGGTTTCATTCTACGGCGTAGCTCCACCAGATCGAATAGCTAGGGACATAGAATTCAACGCCAGAAGAATAAAATACAATATAAGTACAACAGTTTTTCCATCGTATAAAATGAATAATTGCAAACATTGTGAAAGTAATGGTCATTTCTAAGTTCCGGCAACCTAGGCGTCACTCTAGGGTGTTGCTCCACCACAGCTAATAGCTACGGCCTTAGATGTCAACGACAGAAGCATAAAATACAATATAAATACAACAGCTTTTCCATCGTATAACATTAATAATTGCAACCAGTGTGAAAGTAATTGTAATTTCTACGTTCCGGGCAACCTAGGCTTCACTCTGGGGCGTTGCTCCACCAGATCGAATAGTTAGGGCCTTAGAAGTCAACGCCCGAAGCATAAAATAATATATAAATAGAATAGTTTTTCCATCGTATAAAACGAATAATTGCAACCAGTGTGAAGGTAAAGGTATGTCCTACGCTCCGGGCAACCTAGCCTTCACTCCAGGGCGTTGCTCCACCAGATCGTATAGTTAGGGCCTTAGAAGTCAACGCCAGAAGCATAAAATACAATAAATATACAAGAGTTTTTCTATCGTATAACAGGAATAATTGCAACCAGTGTGAATGTGGTGGTCATTTCTACGTTCCGGGCAACCTAGGCTTCACTCTAGGGCGTTGCTCGACCACAACTAATTGCTACGGCCTTAGAAGTCAACGACAGAAGCATAAAATACAATATAAATACAACAGCTTTTCCATCGTATAACAGGAATAATTGCAACCAGTGTGAAAGTAAAGGTCATTTCTACGTTCCGGGCAACCTATGCTTCACTCTAGGGCGTTGCTCCACCAGATCGAGTAGTTAGGGCCTTAGAAGTCCACGGCCGAAGCATAAAATACAAAAGAAATAGAACAGTTTTTCCATTGTATAAAGCGAATAATTGCTGCCAGTGTGAAAGTTATGTTTATTTCTACGTTCCGGGCAACCTAGGCTTAACTGTAGGGTGTTGCTCCAACGGATCGATTAGGTAGGGCCATAGAAGTCAACGCCCGGAGCATAAAATACAATAAATATACAAGAGTTTTTCCATCGTATAACAGGAATAATTGCAACCAGTGTGAAAGTGATGATCATTTCTACGTTCCGGTCAACCTAGGCTTCACTGTAGGGTCTTGCTCCACCAGATCGAATAGGTAGTGCCATAGAAGTCAACGCCCGAAGCATAAAATACAATAAATATACAAGAGTTTTTCATCGTATAACAGGAATAATTGCAACCACTGTGAAAGTGATGGTCATTTCTACGTTCCGGGCAACCTAAGCTTCACTGTAGGTCGTTACTCCACCAGATCGAATAGTTAGGGCCTTAGAAGTCTACACCAGAAGCATAAAATACAATAAAGATGCAACAGTTTTTCCATCGAATAACAGGAATAACTGCAAACAGTGTGAAACTACTGGTCATTTCTACGTTCCGTGTAACGTAGGTCTCATTCTACGGCGTAGGTCCACCAGATCGAATAGCTAGGGACATAGAATTCAACGCCAGAAGAATAAAATACAATATAAGTACAACAGTTTTTCCATCGTATAAAATGAATAATTGCAAACATTGTGAAAGTAATGGTCATTTCTAAGTTCCGGCAACCTAGGCGTCACTCTAGGGTGTTGCTCCAGCACAGCTAATAACTACGGCCTTAGATGTCAACGACAGAAGCATAAAATACAATATAAATACAACAGCTTTTCCATCGTATAACATTAATAATTGCAACCAGTGTGAAAGTAATTGTAATTTCTACGTTCCGGGCAACCTAGGCTTCACTCTAGGGCGTTGCTCCACCAGATCGAGTAGTTAGGGCCTTAGAAGTCCACGGCCGAAGCATAAAATACAAGATAAATAGAACAGTTTTTCCATTGTATAAAGCGAATAATTGCTGCCAGTGTGAAAGTTATGTTTATTTCTACGTTCCGGGCAACCTAGGCTTAACTGTAGGGTGTTGCTCCAACGAACCGATTAGGTAGGGCCATAGAAGTCAACGCCCGGAGCATAAAATACAATAAATATACAAGAGTTTTTCCATCGTATAACAGGAATAATTGCAACCAGTGTGAAAGTGATGATCCTTTCTACGTTCCGGGCAACCTAGGCTTCACTCTAGGGCGTTGCTCCACCAGATCGTATAGTTAGGGCCTTAGAGCTCAACGCCAGAAGCATAAAATGCAATAAATATACAAGAGTTTTTCCATCGTATAACAGGAATAATTGCAACCAGTGTGAAAGTAATGGACATTTCTACGTTCCGGGCATCCTGGACGTCACTCTACGGCGTTGGTCCAGCACATCTAATAGCTACGGCCTTAGAAGTCAACGCCAGAAGCAGAAAATACAAGATAAATACAACAGCTTTGCCATCGCATAAAATGAAAAATTGCAAACAGTGTGAAAGTTATGTTCATTTCTACGTTCCGGTCAACCTAGGCTTCACTGTAGGGTCTTGCTCCACCAGATCGAATAGGTAGTGCCATAGAAGTCAACGCCCGAAGCATAAAATACAATAAATATACAAGAGTTTTTCATCGTATAACAGGAATAATTGCAACCACTGTGAAAGTGATGGTCATTTCTACGTTCCGGGCAACCTAAGCTACACTCTAGGTCGTTACTCCACCAGATCGAATAGTTAGGGCCTTAGAAGTCAACACCAGAAGCATAAAATACAATAAAGATGCAACAGTTTTTCCATCGAATAACAGGAATAACTGCAAACAGTGTGAAACTACTGGTCATTTCTACGTTCCGTGTAACCTAGGTTTCATTCTACGGCGTAGCTCCACCAGATCGAATAGCTAGGGACATAGAATTCAACGCCAGAAGAATAAAATACAATATAAGTACAACAGTTTTTCCATCGTATAAAATGAATAATTGCAAACATTGTGAAAGTAATGGTCATTTCTAAGTTCCGGCAACCTAGGCGTCACTCTAGGGTGTTGCTCCACCACAGCTAATAGCTACGGCCTTAGATGTCAACGACAGAAGCATAAAATACAATAAATATACAAGAGTTTTTCCATCGTATAACAGGAATAATTGCAACCAGTGTGAAGGTAATGGTCATTTCTACGTTCCGAGCACCCTAGGCGTCACTCTAGGGCGATGATCCACCACATCTAATAGCTACGGCCTTAGAAGACAACGCCATAAGAATAAAATACAATATAAGTACAACAGTTTTTCCATCGTATAAAATGAATAATTGGAAACATTGTGAAAGTAATGGTCATTTTTACGTTCCAGGCAACCTAGGCGTCACTCTAGGGCGTTGCTCCACCACATCGAATAGCTACGGCCTTAGAAGTCAACGCCCGAAGCATAAAATACATTAAATATACAAGAGCTTTTCCATCGTATAACAGGAGTAATTGCAACCAGTGTGAAAGTAATGGTCAGTTCTACGTTCCGGGCAAACTAGGTTTCACTCTAGGGCGTTGGTCCACCTGATCAAATAGTTAGTGCCTAAGAAGTCAACGCCAGAAACATAAAATACGATATAAATACCACAGCTTTTCCGTCGTATAAAACGAATAATTACAACCAGTGTGAAAGTTATGGTCATTTCTACGTTCCGGGCAACCTAGGCGTCGCTCTAGGCCGTTGCTCCACCACATCGAATAGATAGGGCCTTAGAAGTCAACGCCAGAGGCATAAAATACAATATAAATACAACAGCTCTTCCATCGTATAAAACGAATAATTTCAACCAGTGTGAATGTTATGGTCATTTCTACATTCCGAGCAACCTAGGCTACACACTAGGGCGTTGATCCACCAGATAGAATAGTTAGGGCCTTAGAAGTCAACGCCAGAAGCATAAAATTCGATAAAGATGCAACAGTTTTTCCATCGTATAGCAGGAATAATTGCAAACAGTGTGAAAGTACTGGTCATTTCTACGTTCCGGGTAACCTAGTCTTCACTCTAGGGCGTTGTTCCACCAGATCGAACAGTTAGGGCATAAGAAGGCAACGCCAGAAGCATAAAATACAATATAAATATTACAGTTTTTCCATCGCATAGCAGGAATAATTTGCAACCAGTGTGATAGTAGTGGTCATTTCTGCGTTCCGGGCAACCTAGGTTTCACTCCAGGGCATTGCTCCACCAGATCGAATAGTTACGGCCTAAGAAGTCAACGCCAGAAGCGTAGAATACGATAAAGATGCAACAGTTTTTCCATCGTATAAAACGAATAATTGCAACCAGTGTGAAAGTTATGGTCATATCCAAGTTCCGGGCAACCTAGGCTTCACAGTAGGGTGTTGCTCCACCAGATCGAAATGTTAGGGCCTAAGAAGTCAACGCCAGAAGGATAAAATACAACATAAATATAACAGTTTTTCCATCGTATAAAACGAATAATTGCAACCGGTGTGAAAGTTATGGTCATTTCTGCGTTCCGGCAACCTATGCTTCACCCAAGGGCGTTGTTCCAACAGATTGAATAGTTAGGGCCTTAGAAGTCAATGCCCGAAGCATAAAATGCAAAATAAATAGAACAGCTGTTCCATGTATAAAACGGATAATTGTTTCCAGTGTGAAAGTTACGATCATTTCTACGTTCCGGGCAACCTAGGCTTCACCGTAGGGCGTTGTCCCACCAGATAGAATAGTTGGGGCCTAAGAAGTCAACGCCAGAAGGATAAAATACAACATAAATACAACAGCTTTCCATCGTATATCAGGAATAATTTGCAACCAGTGTGATAGTAGTGGTCATTTCATCGTTCCGGGCTACCTAGGTTTCTCTCCAGGGCGTTGCTCCACCAGATCCAATAGTTACGGCCTAAGAAGTCAACGCCAGAAGCATAAAATACGATAAAGATGCAACAGTTTTTCCATCGTATAAAACGAATAATTGCAACCAGTGTGAAAGTTATGGTCATTTCTACATTCCGAGCAACCTAGGCGTCACTCTAGGGCGTTGCTCCAGCAGATCGAATAGTTAGGTCCTTCGAAGTCAACGCCAGAAGCATAAAATACGATATAAATACAACAGCTTTTCCATAGTATAAAAGGAATAATTGCAAACAGTGTGAAAGTAATGGTCATTTCTACGTTCCGGGCAACCTAGGCTTCACTTTACGGCGTTGTTCCACGAGGTCGAATAGTTAGGGCCTAAGAAGTCAACACCAGAAGAATAAAATACAAAATAAACACAACAGCCTTTACACCGTATAAAACGAATAATTGCAACCTGTGTGAAGGTTATGGTCATATCTACGTTCCGGGCAACCTAGTCGTCACTCTAGGGCGTTGCTCCAGCAGATCGAATAGTTAGGTCCTTAGAAGTCAACGCCAGAAGCATAAAATACGATATAAATACAACAGCTTTTCCATAGTATAAAAGGAATAATTGCAAACAGTGTGAAAGTAATGGTCATTTCTACGTTCCGGGCAACCTAGGCTTCACTCTACGGCGTTGTTCCACCAGATCGAATAGTTAGGGCCTAAGAAGTCAACACCAGAAGAATAAAATACAAAATAAACACAACAGCCTTTACACCGTATAAAATGAATTATTGCAAACAGTATGAAAGAACTGGTCATTTCTACGTTCCGGGTAACCTAGGTTTCACTCTAGGGCGTTGCTCCACCAGATCAATCACTTAGGGCCTTAGAAGTCAACGCCCGAAGCATAAAATGCAAAATAAATAGAACAGTTTTTCCATTGTATAAAACGAATAATTGCTACCAGTGTAAAAGTTATGGTCATATCTACGTTCCGGGCAACCTAGGCTTCACTCTAGGGCGTTGCTTCATCTGATCGATTAGTTAGGGCCTTAGAAGTCAACGCTAGAAGCAAAATATACAATAAAGATGCAACAGTTTTTCCATCGTATAACAGGGATAACTGCAAACAGTGTGAAAGTACTGGTCATTTCTACGTTCCGGGTAACCTAGGTTTCACTCTAGGGCGTTGCTCTACCAGATCGAATAGCTAGGGACTTAGAATTCAACGCCATAAGAATAAAATACAATATAAATATAACCGTTTTTCCATCGTATAAAACGAGTATTAGCAACTAGAGTGAAAGTTATGGTCATTTCAACGTTCCGGGCAATCTAGGCTTCACACTAGGGCGTTCCTCCTCCAGATCAATCAGTTAGGGCCTTAGAAGTCAACGCCCCAAGCATAAAATACAAAATAAATAGAACAGTTTTTCCATTGTATAAAACGAATAATTGCTACCAGTGTAAAAGTTATGGTCATATCTACGTTCCGGGCAACCTAGGCTTCACCCTAGGGCGTTGTTCCACCAGATCGAAAAGTTAGGGCCTAAGAAGTGAACGCCAGAAGCATAAAATACAGAATAAATAGAACAGTTTTTCTATTGTATAAAACGAATAATTGCTGCCAGTGTGAAAGTTATGTTCATTTCTACATTCCGAGCAACCTAGGCTTCACCCTAGGGCGTTGTTCCACCAGATGAAATAGTAAGGGCCTAAGAAGTCAACGCCAGAAGCATAAAATACGATATAAATACTACAGCTTTTCCATCGTATAAAACGAATAATTGCTACCAGTGTGAAAGTTATGGTCATTTCCACGTTCCGGGCAACCTAGGCCTCACTCCAGGGCGTTGTTCCACCCGATCGAATAGTTAGGACCTTAGAAGTCAACGCCCGAAGCATAAAATACAAAATAAATACAACAGCTTTTCCATCATATAAAACGAATAAGGGTAACCAGTGTGGAAGTTATGGTCATTTCTACGTTCCGGGCAACCTACGTTTCACTCTAGGACGTTGCTCCACCAGATCGAATAGTTAGGGCCTAAGAAGTCAACGCCAGAAACATAAAATACGATATAAATACAACAGCTTTTCCATCATATAAAACGAATAAGGGTAACCAGTGTGAAAGTTATGGTCATTTCTACGTTCCGGGCAACCTACGTTTCACTCTAGGACGTTGCTCCACCAGATCGAATAGTTAGGGCCTAAGAAGTCAACGCCAGAAGCATAAAGTACAATAAAGATGCAACAGTTTTTCCATCGTATAACAGGAATAATTGCAACCAGTGTGAAAGTTATGGTCATTTCCACGTTCCGGGCAACCTAGGCTTCACCCTAGTGCGTTGCTACACCAGATCGAATAGTTAGGGCCTTAGAAGTCATCGCCTGAAGCATACAATACAATAATAATACAATAGTTTTACCATCGTATAACAGGAATAACTGCAACGATTGTGAAAGATATGGTCATAACCACGTTCCGGGCAACCTAGGCTTAACTCTGAGGCCTTGCTCCACCAAATCGAAGATATAGGGCCTTAGAAGTCAACGCCAGAAGCATAAAATACAATATAAATACAACAGCTTTTCCATCGTATAAAACGAATAATTGCACCCAATGTGAAAGTTATAGTCATTTCTACGTTCCGGGCAACCTAGGCTTCACTATAGGACGATGTTCCACGAGATCGAATAGTTAGGGCCTAAGAAGTCAACGCCAGAAGCATAAAATGAAATAAAAATACAACAGCTTTTCCATTCTATAACAGGAATAATTGCAACCAGTGTGAAAGTGATGGTCACTTCTACGATCAGGGTTACCCAGGTTTCACTCTAGGGCATTACTCCACCAGATCGAATAGCTACGGCCGTAGAAGTCAACGACTGAAGCATAAAATGCAATAAAAGTACAACAGTTTTTTCATCGTATAACAGGAATAATTGCAGCAAGCGTGAAGGTAATGGTCATTTCTACGTTCCGGGCACCCTAGGCATCACTCTTGGGCGTTGTTCCACCAAATGGAATAGTTAGGGCCTAAGAAGTCAGCGCCAGAAGCATAAAATACAATACAAATACAACAGCTTTCCATCGTATAAAACGAATAATGGTAACCAGTGTGAATATTATGGTCATTTCTACGTTCCGGGCAACCTAGGCTTCACTCCAGGACGATGCTCCACCAGATCGA